>NC_061509.1:59566344-59772056 GCF_022539505.1 Lolium rigidum
CAAAATCCTTGAGCCAACCACTATGCCATTTGTGTCCACCATACCTACCTACTACATGGTATTTCTCCGCCATTCCAAAGTAAATTGTTTGAGTGCTACCTTTAAAATTCCATCATTTACCTTTGCAATATATAGCTCATGGGACAAAATAGCCTTAAAAACTATCGTAGTATTGAATATGTACTTATGCACTTTATCTTTTATTAAGTTGCTCGTTGTGCGATAACCATGCTTCTGGGGAACGCCATCAACTATTCTTTGTTGAATATCATGTGAGTTGCTATGCATGTCCGTCTTGTATCGAAGGATCTATCACCTTAATGATTGGAGCATGCATATTGTTAGAGAAGAACATTGGGCCGCTAACTAAAGCCATGAATCATCGTTGAAGTTTCGGTTTTGGACATATATCCTCAATCTCATATGAGAATAATAATTGTTGCTACATGCTTATGCATTAAAGAGGAGTCCATTATCTGTTGTCCATGTTGTCCCGGTATGGATGTCTAAGTTGAGAATAATCAAAGCGAGAAATCCAAAATGCGAGCTTTCTCCTTAGACCTTTGTACAGGCGGCATGGAGGTACCCCTTTGTGACACTTGGTTGAAACATGGCATTGCAAAGATCCGGTAGTCCAAGCTAAGTAGGACAAGGTGCGGGCACTATTAGTATACTATGCATGAGGCTTGCAACTTGTAAGATATAATTTACATAACTCATATGCTTTATTACTACCGTTGACAAAATTGTTTCATGTTTTCAAAATAAAAGCTCTAGCACAAATATAGCAATCGATGCTTTCCTCTTTGAAGGACCATTCTTTTACTTTTATTGTTGAGTCAGTTTACCTATCTCTCTCCACCTTAAGAAGCAAACACTTGTGTGAACTGTGTATTGATTCCTACATACTTGCATATTGCACTTGTTATATTACTTTATGTTGACAATATCCATGAGATATACATGTTATAAGTTGAAAGCAACCGCTGAAACTTAATCTTCCTTTGTGTTGCTTCAACACCTTTACTTTGATTTATTGCTTTATGAGTTAACTCTTATGCAAGACTTATTGATGCTTGTCTTGAAGTACTATTCATGAAAAGTCTTTGCTTTATGATTCAGTTGTTTACTCATGTCATTACCATTGTTTTGATCGCTGCATTCATTACATATGTTTACAAATAGTATGATCAAGATTATGATGGCATGTCACTTCAGAAATTATCTTTGTTATCGTTTTACCGCTCGGGACGAGCAGAACTAAGCTTGGGATGCTTGATACGTCTCCAACGTATCGATAATTTCTTATGTTCCATGCTACTTTATTGATGATACCTACATGTTTTATGCACATTATATGTCGTATTTACGCATTTTCCGGAACTAACCTATTAACAAGATGCCGAAGAGCCGATTCGTTGTTTTCGCTGTTTTTGGTTTCAGAAATCCTAGTAAGGAAATATTCTCGGAATTGGACGAAATCACCGCCCAGGGTCCTATTTTTGCACGAAGCTTCCAGAAGACCGAAGGGGAGTCGAAGTGGGGCCACGAGGTGGCCAGATGACAGGGCGGCGCGGCCCAGGCCCTGGCCGCGCGGCCCTGTCCCCTGGGCCCCTCGTGCCGCCTCTTGACCTGCCCTTTCGCCTACTTATAGCCTCCGTCGCGAAACCCCCAGTACCGAGAGCCACGATACGGAAAACCTTCCAGAGACGCCGCCGCCGCGAATCCCATCTCGGGGGATTCAGGAGATCGCCTCCGGCACCTCGCCGGAGAGGGATTCATCTCCCGGAGGACTCTTCATCGCCATGATCGCCTCCGGAGTGATGAGTGAGTAGTTCACCCCTGGACTATGGGTCCATAGCAGTAGCTAGATGGTCGTCTTCTCCTAATTGTGCTTCATTGTTGGATCTTGTGAGCTGCCTAACATGATCAAGATCATCTATCTGTAATACTATATGTTGTGTTTGTCGGGATCCGATGGATAGAGAATATTATGTTATGGTGATTATCAATCTATTGTTTATGTGTTGTTTATGATCTTGCATGCTCTCCGTTATTAGTAGAGGCTCTGGCCAAGTTTTTGCTCTTAACTCCAAGAGGGAGTATTTATGCTCGATAGTGGGTTCATGCCTTCATTGACACCGGGGATCGTGACAGTAGGTTCTAAGGTTGTGTTGTGCTGTTGCCACTAGGGATAAAACATTGATGCTATGTCTAAAGATGTAGTTGTTGATTACATTACGCACCATACTTAATGCAATTGTCTGTTGCTTTGCAACTTAATACTGAATGGGGTTCGGATGATAACCTGAAGGTGGACTTTTTAGGCATAGATGCAGTTGGATGGCGGTCTATGTACTTTGTCGTAATGCCCGGATTAAATCTCACTATATTTATCATATCATGTATATGCATTGTTATGCCCTTCTCTATTTGTCAATTGCCCGATCGTAATTTGTTCACCCAACATGCTTTTATCTTATGGGAGAGACACCTCTAGTGAACTGTGGACCCCGGTCCTATTCTTTACATCGCATACAATCTACTGCAATACTTGTTTCTACTGTTTTCTCTGCAAACAATCATCTTCCACACAATACGGTTAATCCTTTGTTACAGCAAGCCGGTGAGATTGACAACCTCATCTGTTTCGTTGGGGCAAAGTACTTTGGTTGTGTTGTGCAGGTTCCACGTTGGCGCCGGAATCCCTGTTGTTGCGCCGCATCACATTTCGCCACCATCAACCTTCAACGTGCTTCTTGGCTCCTCCTGGTTCGATTAAACCTTGGTTTCTTTCTGAGGGAAAACTTGCCACTGTGCGCATCATACCTTCCTCTTGGGGTTCCCAACGGACGTGTACATTTACGCGCATCAATGATTCTCTACTCTCATATTAAAATTATTTTGCTTAACAATATAATTATCAAATTCATCTAAACATTGATCAGGAGGTTTTGAATATGGAATATCGCCTCTATCAAAGCGTTGAAGAGAATGTACCTCGATTGTGGATGAAGGGGGAATTATCTTACATAGGTCTTCTATTGGAGGTAAATTCTTCACATCTTCAGATTTAATACCTTTCTCCATAAGAGATTTCTTGGCTTCCCTCATATCTTCATCATTTAATTCAATCATACCCCTCTTCTTCAATATAGGTGTCGGAGTTGGTTCAGGTGTAGACCAATCATCATGATTTTTGCTTATCTTTGCCAATAATTCTTCAGCTTCGTCCGGAGTTCTCTTCCTGAAAACACAATCAGCACAACTATCCAGGTATGACCTAGACTCAATGGTTAGTCCACTATAAAATATATCAAGTAAATCATGCTTTTCCAAATCATGTCCAGGCCGAGCTCTAATAAGAGAGCAAAATCTTGCCCAAGCTTCAGGCAATTTCTCTCCATCTTCTTGATCAAAGCTATAAATTCTCTGCAGAGCCATATGTTGAGCACTAGCGGGAAAGTATTTCCGAAAGAAAACATCAAGCAAACAACTTGGACTATCAATAGAATCAGGAGGCAAATTATTATACCAAATCTTAGCATCATCCTTTAATGAGAATGGGAAAATCTTAGCAACAAAATAAGTACGCATCTTAACATCATCAGAAAACAAGCTACTTAAAGTAGAAAGCTCATTCATATGTTCTACAGCACTCTCTTTTTCAGTACCACAGAAAGGTGTTTTCTCAACAATAGATATATGAGATAAATCAAGAGAAAAGTCATAATCCTTATCCTTAATGTTTATAGGAGATGTGGCAAATTTAGGATCGGGAGACAGTTTATATCTAACAGCATGTTGTGCAATAAGCTTTTTAAGGTTACTTGTACTAGTAGTAACATTGCATTTATCAATAAAATCATCATCAAGTTCCACATAATCTTCTTCAAGATCATCAATCTCAGGTGAATTAACAGGTGTAACAGTATTTTCATTAGGAGTTTCAGTATTTTCAATTTGTCTAGACCTAGCAATTGTAGCATCTAGAAAAGGACCTAATGAACCAATATTATCAAGCACAGTAGAAGCATCATCAAAATTATCGGAGGAATTTTCAGATTCAGCAGAAATACCAACACGTGAAGTTTGTGGTGGTGAAACAAGTTGACTTATCACGAGATGGTGAATCAAGAGCAGCGGAGGTACTCGAGTTGTACCTTTTCTTGTAGTGGATGGTAATATGGCGACTTTAGTATCGCGAGGTTTACCCATGATGGAGAATTTGCAGCAAACAATATCAATCCAAGTGAACTTGCAAATAAAGCTATGCTCCCCGGCAACGGCGCCAGAAAATAGTCTTGATGACCCACAAGTATAGAGAATCGCAACAGTCTTCGAGGGAAGTATTACCCAATTTATTGATTCGACACAAGGGGAGACAAATAATACTTGTAAGCCTTAACAGCGGAGTTGTCAATTCAGCTGCACCTGGAAACAGACTTACTCGCAAGAGTTTATCAGTAGCAACAGTTTTATAGCAGTAGAAATAGTGAAATAACAGCAGCGGTGAAATAAAGACAGCAGTAGTGATTATAGTAAACAACATGATTAAAATACTGTAGGCACAGGGACGGATGAACGGGCGTTGCATGGATGAGAGAATTCATATAACAATCATGGTAGGGCATTTGCAGCTAATAATAAAGCGGTATCCAAGTACTAATCAATCAATAGGCATGTGTTCCATATATAGTCGTATGTGCTCGCAATGAGAAACTTGCACAACATCTTTTGTCCTACCAGCCGGTGGCAGCCGGGCCTCTAGGGAAACTACTGGAAATTAAGGTACTCCTTTTAATAGAGTACCGGGGCAAAGCATTAACACTCCGTGAACACATGTGATCCTCACATCACCGCCTTCCCCTCCGGTTGTCCCAATTTCGTCACTTTGGGGCCTCGGGTTCCGGACGACAACGTGTGTATACAACTTGCAGGTAAGATCATAAAACAATGCATATCATGATGAAACAATAACATGTTCAGATCTGAGATCATGGCACTCGGGCCCTAGTGACAAGCATTAAGCATAACAAGTTGCAACAATATCATAAAAGTAACATCTACGGATACTAGGCACCATGCCCTAACAATCTTGTGACTATTACATGATCAATCTCATCCAATCTCTACCATCCCCTTCAGCCTACAGCGGGGGAATTACTCACACATGGATGGGGGAAACATGGCTGGTCGATGGAGAGGCGTCGGTGGTGATGGCGGTGAAGATCTCCTCCAATTCCCCGTCCCGGCGGAGTGCCGAACGGAGTTTCGGTCCCGAGGCGGAGTTTCGCGATGGCGGCGGCGTACTGGATGGTCTCTCGAAATATGGTCGAACCCCCTGGCATTTTTAGGTCGAAAGGCATATGTAGTCCAGAGGAGAGCGTCGGGGGGCCGCCGAGGCGCCCACACAACAAGGCGGCGCACCCCCCTCCTGGGCCGCGCCGGCCTAGTGTGTGGGGGCCTCGGGCCCCCACCTGGCTTGCCCTTCTGGCTCCGTCAGTATTCTGGGAAAATAGGGCCTTTCGCATAAATTCCGAGGATTTTCCTGAAAGTTGGATTTCTGCACAAAAAAAGACACCAGAGCAATTCTGCTGAAAACAGCGTTAGTCCGTGTTAGTTGTATCCAAAATACACAGATTAGAGGCAAAACAATAGCAAAAGTGTTCGGGAAAGTAGATACGTTTTGGACGTATCAACCACCAACACATAATAGTAAGATATCATTATATTTGATTGCATAGTTCATCCACCACATATATCTGCACCAATTCATAATCTTCTTGGTTGCGTCTTTGCCCCCTTAAGAATCAGTTATCTACTTCCTTATATGTGAGGTGCCGTTGTGGAGTTCCTGAAGTGAAATGCAATTCCCGACCATCAATAAATATTCCTAAACATAATTGGCGTGGACTCCAAGCTAATTCCACGAAGGACAAAGGCCTTTTACTTATGCCTAGCTTTTCCTCCACTCCGGAGATGGCAGGCTCTACAACCATTTCACAAGCTGCACGAAGGAAGAACCCGAGCATCTTCACAATTTTCCACGAAGAGGTCACCAGAGCACCAACCGTCAAACCAACTAGGAGGCCACCCTTCGAAGAGTAACAAGCTCACGGTCTCTCACTCGAACTAATAGTAATAGAGAGCTCAAAACTATGCAAGGATGCAAAACAAGAACACAAAAGAAAAGTGTTCAAATACTTCTCTCTCAAATCTCACCAGCGCAATAAATGCTATGGAGAAACTAGAGAGGAAGAACAATGGTGAAAGTCAACCAATGACTCCAAGATCTAGATCCAAGGGGTTCCCCTCACTTAGAGGAGAATTAATTTGGTGGGGATTGTAGATCTAAATCTCCTCTTCCAAATCCCTCAAGAAGATGCAAGAATCATAGGAGGGAAGGGAGAGAAAATGGTGGCCAAAAAATGTGTAAGAACCGTAGCAAAATGTTGGGGAAGAAGCTTCTTTTATATGACCGTTGATGACGTTGGGACTCCAAGTGCAAAGTGCTGTTTCGGCAAAGTATTTTTCCCACAAAGGTGACTCGAGAATTTATATCAAACTCTCGGAGAATGACGTAAAGAGTTATGTCTCCCTCTCTTCTTCTAGCAATCCTGCAAAATAAAATAAAGTCTGGTGTCCCCAACTCTACCATGTGGTTGTCAAGCACAAGGTTTCGTGCAAGTAAAAGAAATGAAGTAATAACTAAAGTAAAGTAAACTACGCAACTGAAATAAACTAATTAAAAGCGGTAAAGGTTTGTTTGTTTTGGGGTTTTGAGTGCAAATAAGAAATAGAAGTATTTTTGTATTTTCGGATTAAAATAGTGCTGCAAATAAGAAGTAAGATAAAAGTGATAGAAAAGGTGTTTCTTATGATTAAAATTAGACCGGGGTTCAAGGATTCACTTGACTATTATCTCTTTTAAGTTATAGTGGACAATAATAATTCATCAATGAGATACAAAGACAATAACTTTAACATGTATAAGATAAGCATTCATATGAGCATCACGCCCTGACATAGAGATGATACAACACATCTCTCTTACACTCCACAAGATAGGAATAAACTTTGACATGATGTCTGAGTATCAAATATGCTACCTTGAACAAACAAGATCATTACTTTTATCACGTAATGAACATGCCACATGCATTCACTTTATCCCTAATGAGATAGCAAAAGAAAAGGCAAAGTCATAATAGATCATGAATTTGTTGTTATTATTCAATCACTAAAACCATGTTATTCCATCTAACACACACATCACCTCACATACATTCTGCATACAAGTTGAATCAGAACCAATACTTAAGAATGGCGTACATAATTATAGAAAAATCTCATAGTATCATATCATAGAATAAAAATCCACCACATATATAGGCATTACAAATATGACCATAATCATGTTGGGCGGCTCATATGGCACTATGAACAATGAAGAACATGAGAGAAATAGATCAAGGCTACTGTCACAAACCCGTAGTCCAGAGGTGGACTAATCCCTCTTGATTATGGTGATGATGATGAAGACGTTGGATAAGGTGGAGATCCCTCCGGCGGTGATCCCGGCGGAGTTTCCCCCTCCAATCTTCGCTGCGGCCTTCTTTATTTTTGTGTTTATGTTTTCCTGCGGCGCTCTCCTTCCGAGAACTCTTCAGGGTCATATATATAGTGGTTTTGAGGTCAAAATACGTCAGTGGGAGAAATAATCAATCGATTTGGACGATCTACAGCCGAAAGAGCATGGGTGGCGCGTCCTACAAGTCTGGGCGCGCCACCTGGGCGCTTTTGAGCCTCAGGCCCCTCCAGGTGTACTTACAGGGCCCGGCTAGGGTGCTTCTCCCGATGAAGACCACTTTATATCTCGAGATGGTGAACTTTATATAAATTAAGAGTTGTATGTAAAACATTTGACACTTGCTACTATATATGTATCTCGATCGGGCTCTAGGTGATGATGTTTATATTATATCAGTGCAATGTACATGCTATTTATATTATATCTGCATATTTCTGTATATAATCTGTATAATATATGTATATTGCTGTATATAACCTGTATGTGTATAGCAGGCAGTACAAAATCATGTATAATACGAGCAAATTCTGTGGCGCACTGAACACTAATTCTGTGGCGCACCGAAGCACGGGTGCGCCACAGAATTTTCTTAATTCTGTGGCGCATGTGCTGGCGCGCCACATAATTCTTAATTTTGTGGCGAAAATTCTGTGGCGCACCACCCATGCGCCACCGAATATGTATTTTGGTGCGCCACTAGTGAGGCTTTTCCTATAGCGGTAGATAGAACCTTTCACTTTTCGATTATTTGGTTAGATACGAGCTTTTCCCTTCAGCCCTGCCCTCTCCTTAAATTAGTGCTTAGTCATGCCCTACAACAGTCAAATCAGCCATTTCCACTAAGGCCTTGTTTATTTCTTATGTATTTTTCTTTCCAATGGGTATGGGGATGGGAAGGGATTTGATGTTCACCCAATCCCCTCAAATACCCTTCCCCAAAAATATACTAGTATGATGGAGAGTTTTGGATTTAGCAAAAAATATGGGGATGGGAGGGGATGGGAGAGGATATCTCGGAATTATTTGGTTCAAAACCGGAGAAGTAAACGGACTAGTGGGGATTTTCCGGGATAAGAAATACTCATCTCCATAAATACCTTAGGGCACGTACAATGGGGTGACGTCAGCCTTCCCTTAGAGGTGTCACGTCAGATTTTTGCTTAGTTGGAGGAGAGAGAATGATGGGAGAAAAATTTGTCTTTCCTTAGCTAAGAGATCATCTCTTAGAAAATAAGGGAAGACATTTTCTCCATTGTACGACATGTCTTCCCTTGGCAACATAATTTCCTACCAATTTTAATTGATTACCATTAATTGCTAGAGAAGGCTATAAAAGATAACGCATTATATGACTTATATTTATTGTCATCTCTAGATGATGTGGCGACATAAGGGAAAGCATGCTTTCTCTACTATTATACATGCCCTTAGAAGTAAACAAAACCTAATGCATGTGCGGCGCAACACGAGGTGAGAAAGATTACATGTTATCTTACATTCTCTTCTCACATAACATGCAGAAGGCCATCACGACTAAACACCCGCACACGCAATTTTACTAGCCCCATATATTTCCATGTATACTTTCTTTCCTTCTCCTATTATTTGGTTGCCCTGTTAATGACGGCTTGTTCACCAGAGAATGTGGGACTCATGCAAGTGAGGACGCTAACCAAACACTCTATAAGCAACGACATCTAGTGGAGAGGACCGAAGCAGTTTCGTACCTTCGAGTAATTTTGGTGGTTTGTTCGAGGTTGGACAATATTTATTTTCACAAAAGTATAATTGTTAAAATATACTTGCAGATCACTTAGGTCTTGTTTGGTACTAGAGTTTTTGTGGGGATTAGCGGGGATAATACTCTAGAGTATTGGGTGAAACCCCTACCTTCACCCAATCCCCACTAATCCCCACAAAACATCATCCCAAGTAATCCCAAATCCCCATTTCTAAGAACTTTCATTTGGTCGGGAGGGATTGTTACAGGGATTGGTGCACAAAGACAATAGAAATTAGAAAGGCAAATCAACAAACATTAGTAAAGATCTGATTTTTATGTCATAAGCCACACGTCAACTTTGAACTGAAACTTCTGATTCAGTCACAACACAAAGCCACTTTCGATTCAGTCACAAAAATTCTAAATAAAGATTACACACGTTGATTTAAATAACATGAAGCCCATCACAAGTTCCATTTAGCTGACATTAGACGGGTCCCTGACTGGACAAAAGTACTAAATTCAGATTACATGGAAGCATTGCCGGACCACATAGCAATCGCATACATCATGTCCAAACTCATACTTGCCAATTAGCAGCTGCAGTTACATTTCAAATGATGGGTTGATGATGCCCCGCAGTCCAACACAAATTATTAATATAACAATGTTTTTGCAATAGTATATGAGAAACTTAGTAATTTATCTTTCATTAATTTAGAGCTGAGAAAATCAATGTTATAAAGCAATGCAGCAGTCTTAAAGTGGAACAAATACGAACCTCAAACTTCCAAATTTCCAGGGCTACAAACTGCTATTTGGTTCCAAGAGTTTCTGCTGCAAAACCTCAAGCAAGAGAGCAACCTTAAATGTCACACTTGTAGAAGAGAAAAACCTGAAGAAAAGAGCAACGATCAGGTCAAGTTCTCACTACGTACAGAACAAGCAACATGAACCTGAATGTATGGGAACTGAACTGAACCTATGATGAGTACAGCATGATAAATTAAATCTGTTGTTATTCCAAATCTGAGAAAATCCTAGATTGTAAGAGGAAATCAATTCATTGTTGGACAAGACAAACAAGAATAATTTAGAAGAGTGTGAGCAAGCTACTTAGAAGAGTACAGAAAGTTTCCGAATCTTGCAGACATCAAGACCGTAACTGAATCAACTGGTGACCTTACAACAATTAGCCCGCATCAAGGGCTCACGAGCTGAATATGAGCACATTTTGTAGCCATATACTCCCGCACATTGTTTCCTCGAAGTAGCGACCACATCCATCGGTTCCAAAACTGTATTTCAGGCATGCCCTCCTCTGCTTCTTCATTCTTGCTACTTCACCATGAACAACGGCTAGGAGAGAGAGAAAGAGAGGAGGAGGAGGAGGGGGTTACCCAGATCGGAGCACATGACCGACGGGATGGGGCATCGCCGGTCAAATTCCAACAACGGCGGCGGCGTTGTGGAGCAGCTCGGTGGGACCCATCCTTGTATTCGCCGTAGATGCTCCGCCCGTCCTGCAGCTCCGATTCCCTCGCCGCCAGTCGCTTGCGTGCATTGGGTTTGAATGGGGACGGGGATAATACGCGAGGTGTGGGTAGGGGATTACGTGCAAGGCAAAAACGGATCGGGGATGGGGTTTTCCGGGGATGAACGGGGATTGTTTTGGCCCAAAACTCCAGTACCAAATGGCCTATTAAGGAAAACTAGGGATTCGGGGATGGCCAGGGATAATACTCGCTAATCCCCGCGAATACTCTCGTACCAAAGGAGGCCTTAATGGTTTTGACCACTAGGGGTGTGAAATGTGTCACTTCCAGATTTTTCTCTTGTGTGTTGTATCATTACGTCTATCTCACGTGCACCGAAATTATCCACATAAGCTCTTTGGTCCCTAAAACCCTAAAACTATGCAAGAATATATCTCTAGATCTACAACTGTAGACGGATTAATTGTTCTTGCTTACGTTCATAATTCAATTATTTATCCATAATTACTGTAATTTCAAATTTTAATAAATTTTAAATATGTTTGTATTCAAATTTAAACTTGAAATTCCTAATTTGGAGAATAATTCTTTGATGTTAAATCTTTGTCTCTAGAAAAGATATACACTTAAATTTGACACAATTGATGTAGTGTCAACCAGAACCAATTCACCTCAATAAGAATTTTAGATATATTATCTAGGTTTGATACTTACAATATACAAACTCTGACACAATGAACGCAGGTGATTTAAGTTGCAATCTCATGTCATGGATATGAAGGAATAAAGAAGGAAAAGAGATAGAGAGTGGTACGCATTAATGATCGATGAAGAAAGACAGGAAATAATGAAAAATGCCAAAAAGCTTATACAAAAAACAAATAAAAAGACGAAAAAATATGCTGATTTAGATCCAAACAAATGATTAAATAATCTGAACAAAAATAGAAATATTCAAATATGTATTTTGAAAAGCTAAACTAGAACAAATGGTAGCTAAACCGGAAGTTTAGGTCCAGCTAGGGTCGATCCATAGATTTTGGGGCCCTAGGGCCACACAACATCAAGGACCCCTTTTTCACATGGAGAAACTTCCATATGACTCCTACTCCCTCTGTCACAGTTTATTAGGAGTGCGCGTACCTCTAGATCGCAAATTTAATCAAGTGAACATTAGTTATATGTTATAAAAAATTATATCATTAGAAAGTTTAAATATTCTATTTCTAATAATATAATTTTTTGCATTATATAATTTAAATTATGTAGGTCAATTTAGCGACCTAGGAATACAGGAAAGACTAGTAAACTGAGACGGAGGGAATGCCTTAATTTTTTTAGTTGAAGACATCTTTAATATTTATGCTAATATTTTAAAGATTAGTCAAAGTTTGAACCATCTATATTTTCTGAAATCGCGACAACTGTTGGGCCACATTAGTAAAATTAAGGAAGTGTACTAATAAGCTCGTGCACAAACAAATCCTGGGACATGGCAATTAGTATGGAAACCTGACCTTGCATATATCGCAACCGAAGAAGTTACTGCTTCGCTAGAAAGAAAGACGAACGGCGAAAGAAAATACTGGTCTATTACTCGGTACACACGGCGGAAAGGACGGAGAAATATTTGGGAGAGTTGGTCATGTGAACCGCGGTGCGGACCGGCAAGACCTTGACGAGGACGAGCGAGACCAGTAGACCAGACCACCGAGTGAGTTTCTGAGCTCGAGCTCGAGCGCAGTGCGGACTGAACCGAGGACCCGCCCGTGGAGGGGAAACGTAAAGAGAAAAGGAAAACGAGACCGGCGATCATCAACCGTGTTTCCTTGTTAAGGGCATCCCAGCGCCGCGACGTCTGTCCGCGGTGACCGAAAATGCGTCCGTCACCACTCTAGCGGCGCGACGCAAAGTGATCGGGCCGTCCACGGAGACGCAAACCTGACATAAATACGCGCAAGGTTTGCGTCTTTGTGGACGCTGCGCGGACGCGCAAAGTGTCCGCTCGGTCCTCGCACGGGCCCGCCTGGCAACGGCACAACTGATTCGTCTTCCGCGGCATTACTTTCGAGCGGCGCGTTGCAGCCTTTGCAGGGCCGCGTTAATGGCGTGCCTCGGCTTCCGCGAGTGTGCACAGCTAGTAGACATTGCACTGGCAGGCCATTGAATGCGAGATGGTGTCGGAGCCTCTTAAAGGGACGCTGCCGGCGCCCATTTCTCCGACCAAATCATTGCCAAATCCCACAGTATCCACCCCACCGACGGCATGGGGAAGAAATGCTGGCCGTTCCGCAAGACGAAGAACGACCAGGAGGCTAGCGGCTCGCGTTCCGGCAAGAAGGCACGGGTCGGCCGGTACGTCCGCGTTGACCTCGCGCGACAGCTATGGGAGGAAAACCGGCCGGTACCATGGCCGGGCGCGAACTTGCCGGGAGGGGGCTGGTACCTGAACTCGCGGCGCGTGGCGGTGCCCACCGTGCCGCGCGAGGACCGAGAGCGGCGGGACGAGGTGCGCCGCCGCTGAGCGATCTTGCCGCCGGATCTGCGGGAGGATCAGACGTACGCGCTGAACTCCTACAACTGGATTTCATTCGGGACGTGGGAGTTCGACGCGCGCCGCCGCGCTGGCGACCTCGGCGACGTGGATTTTTTCGACCGAGAGATCACCGCAGAAGAAGAAGAGAACGACCAGGAGGATACGGACGAGGACGAGGACGCGGACGAGGACGTCCACATGGTCGACTACGACCACGACGATGGCGGGCCTGCGTGGGATCCGGAGACCCAGCCGCTGGACCTTTCCGAGGAGGAGGCCATTGCCATGGCACTGGCCAACAGCGCGCAGGACGAGCTCAACGAGCTCGCTTTGTGGGAGGGGCTCGCAATCCAGCTCCGCGAGTCAGCGATCGCGCAGGGGAGGCCGGCGACTCCTCCGGCCACGCCGACGCGTTCCGACGACCGCGCTCCGCCGGCTGCACCGGCGTGGGATCCCTGGCCACAGACTCCTGCCCATGCGGCGGTACCTCCTCCACCGCCGGCGTACGAGCTTCCATGGCCGACGCCGGAGTTCATTGACCTCGTCAGTGACAATGACCAGTAGGCAGCACCTACTTTTAGCACGCCTTTATGGCTTTTTTATGTTTTTTTATTAATGTAAATTATGGCTTCATGAATGAAAAAAAAATTATGTGTCGTGTCGCTGGAGCCACCCGATGCAAACGGATGTCCGGACAATTTCAACCATTTGGATCGATGTAAATGGAAACGACGCGTCCATTTTAACGTCCCAAATACGTCGCGCCGTTGAAGATGGCCTAATTCAGGCAGCGTCTCGTCGTGCAGTTTCAAGGCTGTTTCCTTTGCTGATTAATGCAGATATATATATATATACGTACTACTGTACTAAGAATCTATGGGCGTGCGAGTGTGACCGTGACTCGTTGCCGTGTCTTTTTCTAGAGCAGGAATCATGATGCAGGCCTTGGAACTGCCGCTGCTGCTGCTACCTGATAGCAGGGAATCAAAGTGTTTGTTGGAGCGCGTGGGACGGTTCCGAGGGACGACACGCTTGCTTTGCTTTCCCACGTGTTACACGTACGCCTGAGGGCATGTACAATGGTGATGAGTCAGCTGTCTGTAAGAGGTAGTTATAGGTGATTTTGGTGATGTGGAGGGGAGAGATTGAGGAGAGAGAAGGAGTCTGTCTGTAAAGTTCCAGACAGGCTGTAGACACAGCTTACAGACACGATTTTTATTGTTGTATGAAGGATGTCTATAATTTATACTCACATATAGCTATGGCTAAAAATAGAAAACTTACATACAGACTATTGTATACACTGTCTATATCATATGTCGTATGTACATAGATGACGTAATTGATCTGCAGACACCATCCGTCTAAACCAATGTACATACGCCTGATGCCGTTTATAGCCTGCACGCCAGATGCCGTTAGCTAACTTCCACGTACGACTCGCTCGTCACCACACCCGTTATTCGCGCGGCAAATACCAATCCAAGAACACAACGTAGAAGATCCACCGATAAATACTTCCTCCATTTTCTTAAAGACTGTTTTATATTTATTAAAATTTAGAAGATATACCCAGATGACATTTTGGCATATCTGAATTTAGATAAATCTAAAACATCTTTTACGAAACGAAAAGGCAAATTGAGGAAACTAACACCAAGTTTCCAATTCGGAAATCACCTAGCGTGATTTTCTTTGAAAACCCATCCGTCCTGCATAGGAAAAGTACTGACCTTCCATATTACGTTGGCTAAACTTCTTTCTGACCGGTGGACCCTGCTCCCATGTTATATTAAAATGTAAGGCATCTAAAGATTAGTTAAAAATTAAATGTTACTAAATTTAACTAAATATTTAGGAAAATGTATTTACATCTACAATATCGAATGAACACATTCCGAAATATACTAATATTGATTCGGTATGTAAATGTTTATATTTTTAGTATAAAATTAGTCTTTAAAAACGTTAATTTTTAACTAATCCTTAGGCGCCTTACATTTTGAAATGGAGGGAGTAATATGGATCTTCTTAAAAAGAAAATCCACAACACTAACACGATGAAGGAAAAAAACTTTAGATGGGTTCTAAAATTTGGATGTTTTTATCTTCCACGTAGAAGAACCTAGACAAAAATCATATATAAGGTGATTAGTGTCTTAGCTAATGTTGTTATGATGCACATGTTTAGATGGGAAAAGAACTGAACCATGTTTGTCTTAGGAGGGATGGCCACAGAGACTAGCCGTTCAAACACTATCACCTGTGGCCTCGTCCGTGAAGGGGTTATCACTGTCGTTCCTTACCCTCTGCGTATGCAACATGAGCTCCTCAATGGCGCTTCTTTTGGACCTCGATGGCACTGATCAACATGACTTCCGCTCTAGAGGTTACATACTCTTCTTTTGATTTTTTTTTTTAATCTCGAGTTCAGTAAGGATTCCAGGTTTTTACCTCCACTATTTCTCAAATTTCATGAATCCAAATTGGTTATTTGACTGTTTGTTATGCCTGCTAATTGTTCCATCCACAAGTTGCTAATTGTTTGATCCAAGTGTATTTTTCCATTTATACTTTGGAGCTTCATTAGTCTCTGAAGTCGCAGGTAAATGTACATTTGGTCCCATGTTGTTAATTGTATTATTGCAATGATTCGAGTCGAGTGGCTCCAGCTTCCTAAATGTTGACGTGATTTCTACTACAGAAGGTCTAAGTGCCGAAGGATTTTTTTGTGCTGCCTTGCTTTAGTTTTGTAACTGCATCTCACATGTGCTCCTCAGAATTAAAGCAACAAAGAAAATCTTATTCGTAATTAGTATATGGTCCAAACTTTACATGGTGCAGCTAATATCTTGCTCTATTGAATTATACAAGGTATAATTTTTGTATGTCGATTTGCTCATATTAGTTACAGCGGAATCTGCAATGGTCCGTATATCAGCTGTAAAACTTCTGGCTGTTGTGGCGGCAGCGGCAGCTTTGCGTGGTGTGTGGTCTGCAGTTTTTTGCGACACCATCGATGAGGCAATGTGGCGGCAGTGGTGCGAGGCTCAAGGGAGCTCTGCCCATGCTCTGGGGTTTCGGAGATGGTCGAGAACTCAGACGAAAGTCATGCCCGGCTTAGGTCGGGCCGGTGGCGACGGCGCCCGTGGGTGTCGTTCCCCTCCTTGGAGTATGGTTGTCTTCGGGCGAAAGCCTAGATCCGGTGCGGATCGGCACGTTGGCAGCGTCGGCGACGTCGTTGTTGACGTGTATAAGTAGATTGCCTATCCCTTTCCATCAGTTTGGACTTTTGGTTCAAGTGGCTAGTGCATGAAACTTAACATGGTATCAGAGCCCAGGTCTCGAGTTCAAATCCTGGCTTTCACAATTTATTCTAAAATCCACAATTTATTCTAAATTCCCCGCAGCCTCTTGCCGTGTGATCCCGGCGCTGCCTCTTTGCCTCTCTACACGTGTTGACTTGTCTTCTCGTCTTCCCGTGTTGACATATATAAGTAGATGTATAAGTCGATTGCCTATCCCTTTCCATCCATTAACAGTCGTGACTCTGTTGGGAGCTTCGTGCTTGAAGACACGGTGCAGGGGTCCCCTTGCGCTTTCAATCCGGTGGCGCTGCGGTCCACGACAGATCTTCAGGGCGCTATGCACGCCACTGCTGGCATGTTTCTGGAGGACAGCTTCTTGGGTTCGACCAAGTCCCGCCATTGATCTATTTCGGATGGTGCATCGACAAGGAAGGCCTTCTTGAAGTGGCTCCTCCACGGAGGTGCTTGGCGTCGGTCGAGACGTGGCTTGGCTACTTGCTTAGGACAGGTGCTTTATGTTGTGGTTGTTTGGTCTGTAGCCGGTGTTGTGTGGGGTCACGCTCGTTGCTTGTAGCGAGTGCTGTCGTTCTTGTACTCAAACCTCTACCTTCTATAAAGATATGGTACGCCTTTAGCGTACTCTCGAAAAAAGAAAAAAAAAACTTCTGGCTGTTTGTACATGCTAGTACACTGCCCAATCGCTTCTCATTTGTAATGGTGCATGTATTAGGTGGATGCCCCAGTTGTCATTGTTAAAATAGCTGTTTTTCCATTTAGTCATTCAGATAATTTATATTTGTTTCAAATTGAACCTTTCATAAACTTCATGGTAACAATTTATGTATATGTAGATTGTTTGACTTCTATTGGCAGCTTTTAGTTTTGTTTGGGCCTTTGAAATTCTATATATAAAGTTTGCTGGAAGTATAAAGAAGGAATGGGTATTTGCCAGATCATCTTTGAGTTTTCATCTTCTAACATCACATGGCATATGGCTGGGCCGATATGGAGATGCTTCACCCCCCTCAAGTGCAAAATTTTCGGCTGGCTCGCCATAAAGTACAGGCTATGGACATCGGATAGAAGAACTCGACATGGGCTGCAAGATAGTCCAGATCCTTGTGCTACATGCTTACAGAGCGAAGACAATGTAGATCACATTTTGGTGCAATGTCCCTATGCCAGGATAGTGTGGTTTGGTCACTGTTCAAAAAATCGGCCGAGATACCGATTTATCGGCCGATTTATCGTGAATCGGGTGTTAACCGATAAGATTTCAGCATATCGGCAAATTTATCGCGACACTGGTATCTCGGCCGATTTTCTGTCTGAGAGCCGATATTTCACCCGATTTTCACTCTGATGACCGATATTTCGGCCGATTGTCAGTGAAATTTTGCTGAAATTCAGTATGACAGTCGATATTTTCTTCATATGGTCTTGTAGAAGTGTGCATTAGCTTAAAATTTCCATTTTTAATGATTCAAATGCAAATAATCAAGGTAATACTTCTGGTCAATGCTCCAATATTAGTTTTACATAGCATATTATAGAAAATTTAGTGCTGAAAATTAGGATTTACAAAAAAATAAGCCGATAATTGAGCAACCGATAAAATCGATTAAACGGCCGATAAGCGATTAATCTCCATTTTGAGGCTGGCCGATAAGTTAAGATTAATGATTTCTTGAACATTGGGTTTGGTTGTCTTAGGAACTTTGGTCTGAACCTACCGGAGCCCCAGCAACATGCAAATCTGGAAAGATGGTGGACGGAGGCGCGGAAGCGGGTCAGAAAAGAGGATAGGAGATGGTTTGATACCCTAGTACTACTAGCAGCCTGGACAATATGGAAGCAAAGAAACCCTCGAGTCTTCGACAACCTTCACAAGCAGCTATCTCCAGAGCAAATGATCGCCATGATCAAGGAGGAGCTATATCTTTGGCGGAGTGCTAGAGTTGGAGGGAGCGTGGGAGTTGGAGGGAGTGCAAGGATGTCGCGAGAGTAGTAGGCTTTAGTCTAGAGGGTGTGGTGTGTGTGGTGTGGAGTCTTCACAAACGGATGGTTGCATCTGGTTTGTGTTTCTTGTAAATTGTTCTGTGCTCTCCTTCCATAAAGATACGGCATGCATTTTGTGTGCTCGCGAAAAAAAGAAGTTTTCATCTTCTTTATACATGTTATAAATCTTTTCCAGGAGGCATCGTCATGTCACTATCTGAGGCAGCGCTAGCGCGACGGATACAGAAAAGACGAGAAGATAAAGCATCACGGTGTGGATGAGCCGGCGCTGCAACCACTCCGGGTTCTCTCTATGCCGATTGTCGTATCATGACCTAGGCAAACTTTTGCGATTTCTTATTCTTAACCCAGGTCAAGAATCTGGGTATTTGTTGCAAGTGAATTGTTAGCTTGACATTAACATTGCCATGTAGGGATTAATGCCAAGCTTTGGGTTTTGTTTTACATTTCGTAGTAGGCTATTTCTTTAGGATAGAATAGCTGAAGTGAACATTTTACAATATCCACTATAATATTTTGGTTGAGGAACATTTTTCCACCGGACCGTCAAAGCTATTCTTCAGGCCATATGCCCGCAGATGTTGTTTCTTCGTTAAAAATTTGATTTTTTTCAGCTATCCTAGCTCTATGTGCTAATATTCTGCTTATGTTTGCTACTTTGTTGTACTAACTGTTCTATTGCAGCGATCCAATGGCTTGAATTTTTTATGTTTATACATATTTGGTATTTCTCTACAATGAATTAGATTAATTTTGCTTATAGAATGAAAATCCTTGCAGATACCATACTTTTCAACAGTGGAGATGAAAAAGAAGCCATTGGTGCTCAGGGCATGAGACAGGAGTCCGCGAATAGCAACTTGGACTAAACTTTCCAGTAGTACAACTCAGTATGAATTGTTATATTTTCAAATGCCTGAAACCATTCAATAAGATGTTAGTCAAGGTGAGATTTGGTTTGCCTATTGGCTGCCTCGCCCTATCAAGCATTTTTGTATTTGGTTAGGATTCCTCGCATGTCCTATATATTCTTCATGGTCCAGTCTTCTTCATAGCCTCCTAGGTCTTAAAAGCATGTAGCTCTACTCAAATGATCCTGCCTAAAAAACTGTCTATTAGTTTTATCTAATTTTGCAAGAAACAACCACTTGATTACAAATCTGTTTTTGTTATACTAGTCACAATGGGAAGTATCATAGACTAGTATCATACATATGATACTAGTTTATGATACAACACCTATAATGCATAGTATCATGAATTAGTATCATAGTTCCATCATATTTAATGTTTTGTAGAATCTCAATGCAAATATGTGTACATGATGTGTTTGCCACTAAAATTTCTAGTTTTACATGATATGATACGGTATACCTATGATACTACTCTCACCTCTCTCATTAATTGATGTGCCACATCAGATTTTTGCCTACATGGCATGCATGATACTACTTATGATACTTTCATTGTGACAGTCATGCATTCCTAATTAGAGCTATGAGCTTTTAAATTCGATATGGGTACATAGTGCAACTTCAAGTGCATCTGGATGCTTTTGTTTGGTCATGTGCACACAACCTGCTATGAAATGGCTAAAGAAAACGGTTTCTGATAAGGGGTGGCCCGATCTTCTCAGTAAGCAATGGTGGTGATGATGATCACGGGGTGATAGCAGCGGAGAAACACGACGATGTAGTGGATGATAACTTGTATGACGCAACGAGATCTCTCGATTGGTCCCTGTCGCCGGATGCAACAGCTCTCAACCCCGCAAGATATTCGCAACTCCACACACTTGCGCACGTAGCCGCCGACCACGAAGCGGTAAGTTGCAACCGTCTAATTCCCAATGGAACAACAGATCACACAAGACTTAAACAGGATCTACACAATATCCAAGCAATATGGTGTAGGGAATTCAATAGTTTTGCAGAGCAAACAACTAAGAACTAGGGTTTATCTTAAACGTGGTCTAAAGCAGCTAGGGGGTCGTCCAAGGCGCTTATATAGGCGTCCGGGACGAGTTCTGGTCGAAAAAATACAAGTAAAACCGACCCAGAATAGATCTGGTCGAGAGCGTACTCGGACATGTCCGTGCCGGGGTCCGGTCGACCGGGCTGTGGACCGGCCGGTCCGGCTTGTGGTCCGGTCAACCGGGCTCTGGACCGGGCTGTCCGGTCGGTGGTCCGGTCAACCGGGCTGTGGACCGGAAAACTGCGAAGTTTCCGGTTTCCGTCCGGTACGAGGGGCTTCCTCCGGCTGACGTCCGGTTTGCGACCGGTCGACCGGGCCGAGGAACCGGATCGGCCGGTCCGGGGGCCGGTCCGACCGGGTTCTCGGACCGGCCTGGACGTCGTCTTCTCCTCTCGCGCATGCCTCCCGCTCCTCCCTCGCGCGTCCATGAGATATCTTCATGTCCAGCTCCATGTCCAGCTTCACGTCCATCTTGACGTCCGTCTTCATGTCCAACTGCTCCTCTCCTCGTGTGATGCTCGTCTCCTCTTGATACCTGATGATACATAAGTAATAGGACTTAGGCAGTATAAAGTTCTCATCAATCAAAGTATCGTTTAGAAACAAGTTCACTCGTTGTTTAAGTAGCTTCGCACGAGCTCGTGTCATTGGTCCAATCCTAACTTCATTGGACTTGAGCTTCACAGCAGGTTCATCTTCTGTTGGTAATGACGGAGGTAGTAGTGAGGTAGGGATGTCCTCATCATCTCCCCCCCTTTCAAAAGGCGTCGACCCCGACGCTCCAAGGTCTTCTCCGTCATATGGTGTCAAATCAGCAACATTGAAAAAATTACTGACACCAAACTCATCCTCTGGAAGATCTATCGAGTATGCATTATCATTGATCTTGGCAAGCACTTTGTAAGGACCATCACCACGAGGCTTCAACTTAGACTTTCTCGCCTTCGGGAACCTATCCTTGCGAAAATGTATCCAGACCAAATCACCAGGCTTGAACAACATCTCTTTGCGCTTCTTATTCATCCTTGCAGCATTGCTCTTGCCTTTCTTCTCAATCAACTCTTTAGTCTTCTCATGAATCTTCTTCACATAATCTTCCCTCTTTGATGCCTCCATATTAACTCTCTCATGTATAGGCAAAGGCAACAAGTCAAGTGGAGTAATGGGTTTGAAACCATACACCACCTCAAAAGGACATAGCTCCGTGGTAGAATGTACCGCCCTGTTGTAAGCAAACTCCACATGCGGCAAACACTCTTCCCACTCCTTCAGGTTCTTCTTGATCATGGATCTCAACAGTTGTGACAATGTTCTATTCACCACTTCAGTTTGACCATCAGTTTGGGGATGACAAGTAGTGCTAAACAACAGCTTCGTCCCCAGCTTTCTCCAAAGCGTCTTCCAGAAGTAGCTCATAAACTTTACGTCACGATCAGAAACAATAGTCTTTGGGACTCCATGTAGACGTACAATCTCCCCGAAAAACAGAGTTAGCAATATGCGACGCATCGTCGCTCTTGTGGCAGGCAATAAAGTGGGACATCTTAGAGAATCTATCCACTACCACAAATATAGAATCATGGCCTCTCTTAGTACGCGGCAAACCCAACACAAAATCCATACTAATATCCTCCCATGGTGTAGTAGGTGCCGGTAAAGGAGTATACAAACCGTGAGGCTTCAGCTTGGACTTGGACTTGTTGCAAGTAATGCATCTCCGCACATATCTATCCACGTCCCGCCTCATCTTTGGCCAATAAAAGTGGTCAGCTAGCATGAGTAGCGTCTTCTCACGCCCAAAGTGACCCATCAAACCTCCAGCATGTGATTCCTGCAATAAGAGCAAACGCACAGACGATTCTGGAACACATAGTTTGTTAGCCCTAAACAAGAACCCATCATGTATGTGATATTTTTCCCATGCTTTACCAAGAGCACATAAGCGATATGGTTCAGCAAAATCATGATCAGTGGCATACAAATCACATAGTATCTCTAAACCAGGAATTTTAACATCAAGTTGAGTTAATAGCATATTCTTCCTAGATAGAGCATCAACAACAATATTATCTTTTCCCTTCTTATGCTTAATAATGTATGGAAAAGACTCAATGAACTCAACCCACTTAGCTAGACGCTTATGCAAAGTAGATTGGGCTTTCAGGTATTTTAAAGCTTCATGATCGAATGTATGATAAATTCTTTTGGCCACAAATAATGTTGCCAAACCTCAAGAACTCTAATTAAAGCATACAATTCTTTATCATATATAGGATAGTTCAACTTAGCACCGAAAGTTTCTCGAAAAATATGCAATTGGGCGACCCTCTTGCATCAACACACCACCAATTCCAATACCACTAGCATCACATTCAATCTCAAATTGCTTATTAAAATCAGGAAGTGCAAGCAACGGTGCAGAAGTTAACAATCTCTTAAGTTCATCAAAAGCATGATCTTGGGCTGCGCCCCACTCAAAAACAACACCCTTTTTAGTCAAATCATTTAAAGGTGCAGCAATAGTACTAAAGTTGGGCACAAATCTGCGATAAAACCCAGCCTAGACCATGAAAACTTCTTACTTGACTCACATTCATGGGAGTAGGCCAATTTTGAATAGCTTCAATTTTAGACACATCTACTTCTACTCCATGCTTAGAGACAACATAACCCGAAATATGACCTTATCTTTGCAAAATGTGCACTTCTCAAGATTACCATAGAGTTGATTATCACGCAACACTTGCAAAACATGTCGAATATGTATAGTATGATCAGATTCATTGCGGCTGTAGATTAATATGTCATCAAAATACACGACCACAAATTTGCCAATAAATTCACGCAAAACATGGTTCATCAGTCTCATGAAAGTACTAGGTGCATTAGTTAACCCAAAAGGCATTACTAACCACTCATATAAACCAAATTTTGTTTTAAAGGCTGTTTTCCACTCATCCCCTTCTTTCATCCTAATTTGATGATAACCACTACGCAAATCAATTTTAGAGAACACAACAGCACCACTCAATTCATCTAGCATATCCTCTAAACGGGGAATAGGATGACGATATTGAATAGTAATGTTGTTTATAGCTCTACAATCTACGCACATACGCCAAGTACCATCTTTCTTAGGAACTAGAATAACAGAACAGACACAAGGACTAAGGCTTATGCGGATATAACCTTTGTCGAGTAGCGCTTGTACTTGCTTTTGTATCTCCTTCGTCTCTTCGGGATTAGTGCGATATGGCACCCTATTGGGCAGCGATGCTCCGGGAATCAAGTCAATTTGATGCTCAATACCTCGCAATGGTGGTAGTCCTGCGGGTACTTCCTCCGGAAACACGTCGCCAAATTCTCGCAAAACATTAGAAACACCAAAAGGAAGAGGGGTCATGTCGTTAGAAACCAAAACCGTACCCCTGTACAAAAGCACAAGAGGCATGGCCGTAGGATCCTCACTAAATTCTCTCATGTCGTCTTTGGTGGCTAATGAGACTAAGGAATTCACTCTTTCACTTTTCGTTATATCACTCACGACATTACAATTCTCTCGCCTATCTAGAGGTGCATCCTCCAAATTCACTTCGATCTTCTGACGAGACTCATTGACAATTTGTTGTGGTGACATAGGCTGTAAGTTAATTTTCTTGCCCTTGTACTCCAAGTGATATGTATTGGCACGGCCATTGTGTTGCACAGAACGGTCATAGAGCCAAGGCCGACCCAATAAGAGGTGACAAACCGTCATAGGAACCACATCAAAATCAATGCAATCCTTATACGGTCCAATCGCAAATTCAACACGCACCATGTGGTTTACCTTCATCTCACCATTGTCGCTCAACCACTGAATATAATATGGATGCGGGTGCGGTAAATACTTCAACTTCAGCTTGGTACATAACTCCTTGCTTGCTAAATTGCGGCAACTCCCGCCATCAATAATGACCTTGCAAGCCTTGTCAGGACCAACTAAAGCTTTGGTTTGGAACAAATTGCAGCGCTGAGTAGATACACTAGGCAACACATTAAGAGCACGCTGCGACACAACAATGGTGCGAGCATCAGAAGGATATGCATCTTCACCATCAGTGTCATAGTCATCATTATCTGGAGCATTTGGATCAGCATCATCTCCAGTCTCATACTCATTGTCCTCATTGATAAACATGACTTTGCGGTTAGGACAATCTCTCTTGAAGTGACCCTTGCCACCACATGTATGGCAAAGCATATCACGGTTGCGCGTTGTAGACGTACCAGAACCACTCGTACTTGCAGCAGATTCGGACTTCTTTGCATTAGATATATTGGAGACCGGTTTGCTAGGCGGAGTAGAGTAAGGAGCGGAGCGCGTCGAAGGCGCCGGCGCTGTAGAAGGCGCGCGGGGTGTAAAACGCCCAGCTCCCGTAGCACGTCCCTTAACCTTTGCTTCTTCACCAACCTGTGATTCAGCTTCTCTTTGCATGATGTAACAATTGATTCATATTGGTGTAGGTGTAATGACGAACAATGCCTTTAACATCATACTTCAGTCCATTCGTAAAACGCTGCATTGTCATCTCTAGAGACTCACGGACACGACCACGCTGCATAAGCATCTCCATCTCCATGTAGTACTCATCAACAGTCTTCACACCTTGCCTCAATAGTGTTAGCTTATCAAATATGTTCCGCATGTAATTTGTAGGCACAAAACGAGAAGTCATTGCCTCTTTCATAGCACGCCATGTACGGATAGGTTGTGCACCATCTTCATCGAGGTTACGAACCAAAGAATCCCACCAACGCAATGCATAACCATCAAATTCAGAAGACGCAAGCTTGATCTTCCTATCTTCGGAGTAGTGTGGATGTAGGCTCCATAATTTCTCAATCTTGAGCTCCCAAGTGAGGTATTCTTCAACATCAGCTCCTCCTTCAAACTTGGGTATGGAAAACTTAGGCTTACCCAATCCATCTTCTTCATCTTGTCCACGACCATTGCGGCCAAGTGGAATCCAGCCACGAGGACGATGACCACGAGGCGCACCACGAGCATTGTGTGCGTCATCTTCAAGCTCAGGATCTTCATCATCTTCTTCTTGTTGTTGTTGTAGTACAGTCAAGTTCTCAATTGCGAGACGCATATCCGCAATATTGCGCTGTATATCCGTCATTTGATCAGACAATCCAGTGACGGTGACATTAGTAGCATCCAGCGTTTGTTTGATCTCATCAACTGTACTCTTAAGCTCATCATCGTTAGTGCGGAATTCACGTCGCATCTCATTACGAAGAGCTTCATACTCCCTCCATGTGATGATATCTGCCGAATTCTTGTTCTCCTGGTTAACAATCTTATTATCACTAGTAGACATGATTAGTAGGTTAGTGCACTAAATCAAAAATATATGGTGGTACTCTCACAACTCACTCAAAACTGATAAGAAAAGGAAATCTTACCGTTCCAAATTAAATTAGTATTGCTTACCACTTGTAGTAACAACTAGTGCACGGATGTAGCAAAGCGAATATCAAGGGTATAAGAACAATCACACGACAAAGCAGGGTATATGTGGGGCTGTAGGTAGGCTACCTATTTGCAACCAATAACAAGCTCTAGCGCTGACCGTAGACAACCAAAGATACTCACACAAGGCGATATAATGGGGCAATGCAACTATATGGAGGAAAGGTTGCAATGCACAAGAGAGACGCTAGCAAAGCTCAACGAGACAGGCACAAGATTGCTCAACTACGTATGCAGTAAAGAAAACTTAGGCCTTTCACTTGATTTCAACTAGCACACACTTTTCTTTTTGTATTTTCTTTTTGTAACGCAGCTATGTAGCTCTTTTTGCTTCTTTTCAATTTTCTCTTTTTTTTTTTGATTTTATGACTCAACTCCTTGATAACACGGCCAACAAGATATGCAAAGTACCAAAACCCTAATGAGCAGCCTGTCGAGCGGTAAAACTAGTCTCTTCTGGGGAAGTTCCTAGTCACGTATATCGAAAGGCTGTATCTATGGTTGGGAACAAGCACACTGTACGCTATGTGGACTCGGAGTAACAAAACTGACACTAGAAGATAAACTAGATGATAGAGAAAACACAAACCCTAACAATTCTACTAGAAGAAAGATAAAGCTACGCAAAAACAACTACGAAAAGCAACTAAAACTCGAAATTAGTGCAAGCTATGGCTATGGCAAACCCTAACCCTAATTTTTTTTTTGGCTTTTTCTGGATAGGAAAACACTCACAACTCAACTATGGGGTGGATTGTGGATGGCTTACCGAGGAAAACTGGAAATCTGATACCAAGATGATAAGGGGCGGCCCGATCTTCTCAGTAAGCAATGGTGGTGATGATGATCACGGGGTGATAGCAGCGGAGAAACACGACGATGTAGTGGATGATAACTTGTATGACGCAACGAGATCTCTTGATTGGTCCCTGTCGCCAGATGCAACAGCTCTCAACCCTGCAAGATATTCGCAACTCCACACACTTGCGCACGTAGCCGCCGACCACGAAGCGGTAAGTTGCAACCGTCTAATTCCCAATGGAACGACAGATCACACAAGACTTAAATGGGATCTACACAATATCCAAGCAATATGGTGTAGGGAATTCAATAGTTTTGCAGAGCAAACAACTAAGAACTAGGGTTTATCTTAAACGTGGTCTAAAGCAGCTAGGGGGTCGTCCAAGGCGCTTATATAGGCGTCCGGACGAGTTCGGTCGAAAAAATACAAGTAAAACCGACCCGGAATAGATCTGGTCGAGACAGACTCGGACATGTCCGGTCTGGGGTCCGGTCGACCGGGCTGTGGACCGGCCGGTCCGGTTTGTGGTCCGGTCAACCGGGCTGTGGACCGGGCTGTCCGGTCAGTGGTCCGGTCAACCGGGCTGTGGACCGGAAAACTGCGAAGTTTCCGGTTTCCGTCCGGTACGAGGGGCTTCCTCCGGTTGACATCCGGTTTGCGACCGGTCGACCGGGCCAGGAACCGGACTGGCCGGTCTGGGGGCCGGTCTGACCGGGTTCTGGACCGGCCTGGACTTCGTCTTCTCCTCTCGCGCATGCCTCCCGCTCCTCCCTCGCGCGTCCATGAGATATCTTCATGTCCAGCTCCATGTCCAGCTTCACGGCCATCTTGACGTCCGTCTTCATGTCCAGCTGCTCCTCTCCTCGTGCGATGCTCGTCTCCTCTTGATACCCGATGATACATAAGTAATAGGACTTAGGCAGTATAAAGTTCTCATCAATCAAAGTATCGTTTAGGAACAAGTTCACCTGTTGTTTAAGTAGCTTCGCACGAGCTCGTGTCATTGGTCCAATCCTGACTTCATTGGACTTGAGCTTCACAGCAGGTTCATCTTCAGTTGGTAATGACGGAGGTAGTAGTGAGGTAGGGATGTCCTCATCAGTTTCGCATCTTGCAGGAATTATTGGAGGTGATGACAGAGAAATATACTTAGGAAGAAAATGAGCAATTATTGCCACATCTCTTATTATTTTGTAGGTTTCCTCCACTCCTGCCTCATGTTGTATTTGATGTATGTTTTTTTATTTCTGTAAGATTGAATAATTTCAGCTTATTTCCAGTGTTTCAGTTTTTACCACTGAACAATCAATAGTTAAGCTAACAACACCAACGCTTTTAGGAAAACACACGCCCAGTTCAGATTTGGTATGGCATGTACTCCTCACCCCCGTCTCAAGCAACGAATATGGTGGTGCATGCCTGAGCTGCGGAAGAGCGAGCAACGAATATGATTTGGTTTATCCTGTAATCCTAATCCTCATCTGCTCATGTACATTTCAGTTCTATTTTTGATGTTTCAAACACATCGACCTTTTTGTGTATAGGAGAGGAGAGAATAGTCACATCATGCAGTAGGTTCAACCACGTGACTATCAAGCAGCACTGGGGCTGCACGACTTGCACCATCATGCAACTGTCGCACGTGCTGCAGGATATCGATGTGACGTGGTGAAAGCCACGCATGAAAGCGGACCGTGCGTGCTGGTACGACCGACCCGGGAGAACAGATCGGGCGACCGACACCCAGCACGGGTCACGTCCCTTTCTCACTGCGCTGTGCTGGGTCACGTCGCTTTCATGCGTGGCTTTCACCACGTCACGTCGATATCCTGCAGCACGTGCGACAGTTGCATGATGGTGCAAGCCGTGCATCCCCCGTGCTGCTTGATAGTCAGGTGGTTGAACCTACTGTATGCTGTGACTATTCTCTCCTCTCCTATACACAAAACTTACCTAGTAGGCTAGTACCAATGCCGAGCAACAATTTTTTTTTAAATAAATTCAAGTTAGCCATTGCAACAAATAAAACTAAACACGTAGAAAAATAATTATGATGCAAATAAGTCGTTAAACAACATTTTATATAAGATTGATTTACAATAAAAATCACCAAAAGTTCCAATAAAAAATACTAACCATTACAACAAAGATTTATGTGTTTCCATGAATAAAAAGAAGTGGTTAAGCAACAATGACTTACAACAAAAATCTCAACCTATTTTAATAAAAAAAAATTACAATAAAAAACCAAGTTTTCTACAAAGTGGTTAAGCAACAAATTTTGGCTACAAATTGATTTGCAACAAAACTCAGCAAGTATTAATAAAAAAACTTAAACTACTTTCACAAAAATACCATGTGTTTACAACATTTTTCAAAATCACGTAAATATCTGCTAAAATCCTGAGGGAACAACAACTTGTAGCAACCACTCGATTCTGCATTAAAAGGCATACGCGTTTGTTACAATTTGGAAACACGTACGAAGCATCGAAAATTCCCGGAAAACCACAAATTTTTAGTAAACACCTAGAAAACCTTACAACATCTCACTTGCCTGCTTTCGTAGCAAAACTCATACATGTTTCTTAAAAAATTATTGATCATATGTAACATCAAGAAATTCACCGAAAAACTTGAATGTATTATCCTCCATTGTGCACCTGATCGATCTCTCTGGTTTGGCCCCGCCAGCTACAAAACCGTCGTCTGGCATCTCCACCTCAAACCCCTTGAATCGTCGGTGTTGGATTGCACCATCCATGCTAGAGATGCGAGGCCAGCTTGTGGCGATGGTGCGCCAATTTGCAGCAAACAGAGGCCATGAGAGGATGACGTAAGAATACATCAAAAAATACCCATCAAGGCAAGAAACTAGATAGCTATATGTGGTCATGGCAAATATCAAGGGTGCATGTATGCTAAGGGCATCTCCAGCGGCGCGACGCAAATGCTCGCTCAGCGACCGTCCGCCGTGACCGGATATGCGTCTTGGCCCTGCTCCAGCGGGACGACGCAAAGTGACCGGCCCGTCCGCGGAGACGCAAACCTGGCCCAAATATGCGCCAAGTTTGCGTCTTCGCGGACGCTGCGCGGTCGCGCCGAGTGTCCGCCGAAAAAGACGTAGGACCCGCGTGTCAGTGGCAGGGAGGCCGATATTATTCCCGCCACTGGCCATTCCCCGCGCGAAAAAGCAAACTAGACCGACGCGAACAATCCAGAAGCGATGGACGTTCTCGCCGCCGCAGCCACCGCCATGGATGCGGAGCAAACCCTCGCACCCGCCGCCGCCCCACACTCCCCCGTAGTGACGACCGTAGCCACAATGGAGGCTCCGGCGGAAGCAAAGCGGGCCGCCACCGGCGGCGGCCGGGAGGCAAAGCCGAAGGCGGCAAAGAAGGTGCTCTCCCCGGAGGAGAAAATGATCGAGGACGCGAAACGTCTCGGCCGGCGCAAGAACCAGAAGATGAAGACTGCCGCGGCCGCCAACCAGCAGGCCTGGCAGATGCAGATCAAAGTCGGCGTTGCGCATGTAGCCCTCCATCCGACCTTAGCGGAGGGCTACATGCTTGTCAAGAGAGAGGGGATCGCCGGCGTCGCTCCTCCGGCCTCGTCGGTGAGCTCGGTAAGTTCCTAGCTGCGTCCTGGACATGGGCGGAGCGCCTTGGAGGCGAAACTGGGCAACAGCCCCCCCTTCCAAAATACGTACGTATACAGGTATACTATGCATCGGCATTCCTTTTTTTTTTTTTTGGAAAGTGCATCGGCATTCCTGCAGTACTGGCAGTTTTGTTTCCTATACTCAGCAATCGTGGAAAGGGAGCATGAGAAAGAGGCCTGAAATCTCACCCGGCTCTCCCTGCATCGGCGCAATGGGTAGCTATGTCTAAATTGGCATTGACTGTATGACCGAATAGGGATAGGCAGCGCCAATATAAAAGGCAGTGGATATTTTTTTGTCTAACCTTGAGGATTGGGTCATCGACTCATGGTTGAAGTTTTTTTCTTGCTGGCTATTTGATCTTGGGGTTTGATCCTTCTATTTATTTTTTACAAATAAACCGGCAAGTCGCTTAGTATGTCAGTTTTACAGGAAATCTAGAAATTGCTCAGCTTGGCATCGGTGGATATTGGCTAAACAAAATATTTTCCCTCTCTTACTTGCTACTTCCTCCAATAATTATACGTTCAGTTATTCCCTTTAATTAAAAAAATTAAAATTCGACCAACTTCATATAAAAAATATCAAAATATGTGACATCATATTAGTGTATCTTGAAGCAAAATTTTGAGATAATGACCAATAATATTAATTTAGTACATAAATATTGATATTTTTTAGAAGTTGGTCAAATGTAATGAAGCTTAACTTAGGATAAAAACTAAACGTAAAATATTCGGGGACGAAAGGAGTACATAAATTCCTAAAATCAGGAAAGCTGCATTTTCAAGCTTAAAAATCAAATGTCCATGTTGCAAAGGAAACTACAGCAAAATTAGCGTGAAGAATTGATTTGGCGGCCAAAAGTTTTTGGCCCCCCCTCTACTTTTGGTCACGCTCCGCCACTGGTCCTGGAACTCCCGCTCCCTTGCAGGGCCACCCAGCGTCGCGGTTCGCCTCCGGCCTGCCGCCGGTGGAGTTGACCGGGGCGGCGGAGCAGTTCAACGGGGCGGCGGTTCCCGACCTCAACCGGACGCCTAGAAGCGGTGACTCCTGCCCGGGCGCGACACAGAAGACGCGCCAGGTGCCGGAGGAGAGCATGCCACAAGCCCGCATCCTGTTCGACGAAATGGCGCCGCCTGCCCCGACGATGGACGACCCGGTACGTGAGCTCTCTCAATGTGTGCGGTTGCCGTGTTTCATGCGTCTGACGTCCGGTCATTCGTAGGACTATTGGAAGGACCGCCATGAGTCTGACATCCAGGAAATTATCTTCGGCGGCGGCTTCGTTCGCGGTGATCGGGCCGGGACAGGCCCGCAGGATGACTGGGCGCCAACGGAAGATGATCGGGCGGAGGACATCGAAACCGCACGCCTGTTCGCCACCTAGCAGACGTAGCCAACACCCGTGTCCATCGACGACTTCGACGACGCGCCAACACAGCCTGGCATTGCTAGGAAGAAAAAGGGGGAGAGCCGCAGGACACAAGGCTTCGTCGACGATGAGGATAAGTGTTTGTGCGAAGCATGGCTGGCAACGAGCCATGATTGCATTAATGGCGCGCAGCAAAAGGGCAAGGTCTATTGGGCCAAGGTCTTGCAGCAGTACAACGAGACCAGGATGCACCCGCCCTACCATATCACAAGCCCTCAGACGGAAGAGTCCCTCCGAAAAAGATGGAACTACATCAAACAAGAGACAAGCAAGTTTTGCTCGGCGGTCGAACATGCTATTAACAACCCCGTAAGCGGCGCTGGCATCATGACAGTGGTAAACACGGTACAACCATCATCATTCTACACTATTTGCATCATTGTATGTACATCATTGGCGGCTATGATTGCAAGTATCCCGCGCCTTGGAGAAGTTCAGGGCGACACATAAGAAGGGCTTCCATATGGTCCATTGCTGGGACGTGCTGAAGGACGCCAACAAGTGGATGACAAGCTTTGCGTCCTACAATGAAGCTGTGAGGAATGGGACAGCGATCAACCTCGACGGCGAAGTCGACGATCAAGGCCGTCCAGCCCTTCCACCTCGTCCCCGAGGCCACAAGGCTACCAAGCATGGGCGGAGCGCCTTGGAGGCGAAACTGGGCAACAGCCCCCCCTTCCAAAATACGTACGTATACAGGTATACTATGCATCGGCATTCCTTTTTTTTTTTTTTGGAAAGTGCATCGGCATTCCTGCAGTACTGGCAGTTTTGTTTCCTATACTCAGCAATCGTGGAAAGGGAGCATGAGAAAGAGGCCTGAAATCTCACCCGGCTCTCCCTGCATCGGCGCAATGGGTAGCTATGTCTAAATTGGCATTGACTGTATGACCGAATAGGGATAGGCAGCGCCAATATAAAAGGCAGTGGATATTTTTTTGTCTAACCTTGAGGATTGGGTCATCGACTCATGGTTGAAGTTTTTTCTTGCTGGCTATTTGATCTTGGGGTTTGATCCTTCTATTTATTTTTTACAAATAAACCGGCAAGTCGCTTAGTATGTCAGTTTTACAGGAAATCTAGAAATTGCTCAGCTTGGCATCGGTGGATATTGGCTAAACAAAATATTTTCCCTCTCTTACTTGCTACTTCCTCCAATAATTATACGTTCAGTTATTCCCTTTAATTAAAAAAATTAAAATTCGACCAACTTCATATAAAAAATATCAAAATATGTGACATCATATTAGTGTATCTTGAAGCAAAATTTTGAGATAATGACCAATAATATTAATTTAGTACATAAATATTGATATTTTTTAGAAGTTGGTCAAATGTAATGAAGCTTAACTTAGGATAAAAACTAAACGTAAAATATTCGGGGACGAAAGGAGTACATAAATTCCTAAAATCAGGAAAGCTGCATTTTCAAGCTTAAAAATCAAATGTCCATGTTGCAAAGGAAACTACAGCAAAATTAGCGTGAAGAATTGATTTGGCGGCCAAAAGTTTTTGGCCCCCCCTCTACTTTTGGTCACGCTCCGCCACTGCTACCAAGGCCGATCTACAACGGGAGGCGCAGGCCCTTGCGTTCACCCAGAGCATGGAGAAGATGATGGCCGACAATCGTGCCGCCTTAGCTGCTAGGGACGAGAAGAGGCGTCTGGAAAAAGAGGCCGCAGCTGCCATCTACCATAACCTCACGAAAGAGGTAATTGAGCTCCAAAAGGCAGACGCCGAGGCCAAATTGCTTGACGCCGAGGCTAGGAGGATGGACGCCCAGGCCAAGATCTTTGCAGAGGACACTAGGATCATGCTAGCCGACTTGAGCAGCATCGACGACGACACCAGGGCCTGGTTCATGAAGAGGCGCGCCGAAATCCGTGCGCGAGACGCCTGATCGCCGGCGCCATGCGCCCAACACCTTGGCCTTCTTTTGCACATTTTTATTGCTGTTCAGGCCTTATTGTGCCCCTTTTGGACTCCACTTTGCGCCGTACGATATGCAAAGTGGGATGAACTTGTTTCAGCCCTCAAATTACGGCTGTAAAATTTCGTGCAAAGTTGATGCTTGTTTCTATTTTTTGAATTCTGGCCTGCGCCGAAAATGCGTCGCCCCGCTGGAGCCAGCCCCAGACGCAAACGGACGCGCGACCATTTCCGCGTCCGGCGCGACGGAAACGGACGCATGCGGACATTTTGGGTGTCCGAAATACGTCGCGCCGCTAGAGAGGCCCTAAGTTGTTTTTAGAGACATGTCCCCTTCATACAAGATTAATAAAGTATTTTAAGTTTTAGGGGAACATCGAAGCAAAACAGCAAAAAAAGGTATTTGCTCTCTGTGATGATTTTCTCGATTTAACTTAAGCTTGTTTTTGCATACTCTTGTATACCCATCTTCCCTCCAGGAGTTCACCTGATGTGTTAAGCTCTAAAATTGCAGTGCTGGGCTACCAACGGAAGACCGCGTTTGCTCAAAACTTGCTCCTTGCAATTGTGTTTGGTGAATAAAATTCTGGCTATACATGAATCCAAAGATTTGTCCTAAAATTTATGTTGTACGGAGTACTTGCTGTATCTTTCCTTCGGATTGTCTGAGCATCTCTCTTCTTTTGGGACTTTTTTTTGACGAAAGGCAGCTCTGTATCTCTGCAAGTCCCATGTAAATCTAGACCTAATGTACTGAGCTCTGGTTCTCTGACTACTATGGCCACTTCTGTCTTCTCCGGATACCTCGACCGGTGTTGTGAAGCGTCACAGTCACACAGCTCACAGCCGCGAGGAAAGCAATAGGATGCCTACCTATCCCCTGATCAACGATAGCTCCATCCGTGAAGCCAATGGGCAGATGGTTAGCATCCACGGCGAGCACTGTCGCCTCATGTAGAGGTATCCATTTGGTCCAACTCGCATCGGCCCCATGTAAGCGTCGGCGATGTAGAGGTAATTAGATTCGTAGTGGAACCGCGGAGGCAGCAGCCGGTGGCTCCGGCCGGCGCCGCCGTCGGCCCTCGTTTCGCCGAGAGTAGAAAACAGTGCTAGCAGCACAACGGCGGCCGAGATCGTGAGCAACGCCAGCTTCCTCGCCCACCCCATGTACTTCTGCTTGCGAATACGTTCTTCCGTGAGAGCAGAGATGAACAAAAAGCCTCTGTTTTGTTGATGGAGTGTACTACTACTTGCTAATTCGTTCTTCCGTGGTCAGAGATGCATAAACGGCCCTGCTTTCGTTGATGGATGAGCTGTGCTCCCGCTGGTATATATTCTTCGCTGCACTAGTCCGAGTCGGAATGGACTACGAGTTGGAATCGGTCATCCTGCACGCAGGACCTAAAACAAACCAAGCCCATTACGAGTCGGAAAGAACCAGATGAATCGATCACAGGTTTCGTCGCTCTTCTGAAACAGTTTGCGCCGAGAGTTTATTTCCGCATGACAGCAAGAGGAAAGGCCCAAACTTCATGAGCTACACTCATGACTACATAGAGTGGTGCGGCTATATATATGAGCACACCTTGCCGTCCCATCGATCACTTCTCCTGCATGTCAAAGAGTTATGTTGTAGAAATGTTTGGTGTAGATCTTTCAAGTGTTATGTACTTATGTCGTCCTGAGATATTGGAGTAGGCCAAATAAACAATATACACGTTTGACAGTGTTACACGGTAGTGGTTTACCGTTTCGTGAGAAACTACAGTAAGTAGGTCTGGGGGCCCTCTCTCCCTCCCCCGCCGCAGGCCTCCTCTCCAGCCCCTCCCCCGTTGCTGCCGTCGACGAGAGCCGCCGGGCAAAACCCGCGCGGCGCCGGTGGTGGCGGATGTCCTTCGCCCCGCGCCTGGTGAGGGCCTCGCGGGGCGGCCTTCCCTGGTGGCGTTGCCACTTTCTCTGGCCGGTGATGGGTTCCGCGGAGCCTAGTGGGGCGTCGACGCTGCTCAGCGGCCTGGTCGGCGACGTTGGCGTCAAGTAGCTGGGGCGGCCGTGGCCATGGGTGGCGGCGGCGGGCCCAGATCTGGGCCGGCGGGCCTAGGTCTGGGCCCCATCTGGGCAGCCATGGGCTGGGCGCTGGAGCAAATGTTTGTTGCAGGGGCTGGGACATCTCGTTTGCCTCTCTCGGATTTGCTCCGCTTGAGAGAGACTAGGCTGTGTGGACGGTGCTTCACTTGCATGGTGACGAGTTTCGTCGCCACTAACTACATGATTCCCCGGCCATTTGTGACGTCCGTGGGGACGGCGCGTCTCGGAGCTGCGCCTGCATGACTGTTTAGTTCGTTGGGTTTAGCCTGCGTGGACGCTAGCGTTCACGATGGTGTGTCTGCGAAAGCACCGCAAAGCTTCGGTCATTGCTGGCGACGCCGACGTCTTCGGATGCCGTTCACCTCGTTGGAGGCGTGTCCATGCACACGCGTCTGCCGCTAGTTGCCTTCCCCAGCGTTGGCTGTTGTCCTGCTGATTGGCGTTCTCTCCGAGGTCCTCCTCGGAAAACCTACTGTTTGTTCCCCGAGTCTTGTTGTGACCGGCTTCATATAAACGGTGTGTCTCCGGTTTGCGCGGCTGCTGTTGAGCCTAGGCCCTAGGGTGGTTGTCGGAGCTTGTGTCGTGGCACGGGGGACATCGGTGGTTCTCAACAGCCGGTGGCTGTCCTGACGGCAGGTGCAAAGACTTGGGCTTTCCTTGGGGTGGGTGTTGAAGCTTTCATGAAAGCACTGCACATCTCCCTCGTGCTGACAACGGCGACGCTCGTGAGAGCCGTACCCCTTCCTGAAGGCGTTGTCATGAAGTTTCCCCCTTTGATCTCTGGAGGCTCGTCTGCTCACTAGCGCAGTTAGCTAGTTCCCTCGGTGTTGGTGGTCCTCTGCAAGGCGACCCTGTGTGTTGCTTCAGTTTGGTGCGGCTCCACGGAGTGGCATCTCGTTGCTTGAAGTTTCAGGACGAGCTGCCGATGTTTAGGCCTAGGGCGCTCTTGTATATCTTGTAGTTTGGAGCTTTGCTCAGTTCTGCTGGTCTTTTCTTGGTTTAGGCTGTAGCTTTGCATCACCCTTGTGCTTGTATTTCTAGCTGGTAACCCTAGTTTTTTTGTTTCTCTTTAGTTTTTGTTTGTTGTACTCCTGGCCGGTTGATGGCTTTGTTAATTCAAAGTCGGGCTCATTGGGCCTTACTGGGAGGCGCGATGTTGGTGGCGACAGGGACCGGAGGATGAGGAAGAGGAGTCGTCTTGTTGTTGGTGGTGGCGGGGGCCGGAGGAGTAGGCGGTGTCGCCACGTTGTTGTGACGCGCAGGCTTAGAGGAGGAATCGGCGCCCCCTGGCTGTTGTCGCGGTTGGGAAGGGGTGGCGCTATCTTTGTCATGAGATTCATTGGCACTTCGAAGCAGATAATGTCGGGTGGTAATGGGACCTGCAGTTTTCATCATCTCATTCAAATCATTCAAGATGCGTGTCGTTCTGAGAATGAGGAGGTAGCGAGAGGTGCGATACTCCGAATTAAGCGTGATCAGAAATGGTTTTACGGTTTTACCGGTTTTAGCTTAGTTTAATTTTTTTTTTACCAGACTGAGAAGGAATTTTGATTTCTAAAAGGAAATGAACTAGCTCTCACTGGCTGGTTTGGACAGTTCCCCGAAGGTATCATTTTTGCGCACCCCTACTCCAGATGAAACGTGGTATTTTCCACTTTTTTTGTTTGTTTGTGCTTGTGTACTGGGACTAATAACAACACCCTTTTTTTCCGTGTAAACAAAGGTTTAGATAAAACTTTGCAAGTATCATCGTTTTACCGATACCCATTCCATGTTTGATCGCAGTCATCTCTCTGGCTTGGTGAACTGGTGATTCGAAAATGTGCACAGAAACATTGGTAGCACGTTGAAGTGAATGGCCATCCCAGGTTCAGCTCCGCTGGCCATTGGGTAGTCTTTCAAGAATATTTATTCAGTTCTCGTTTTTATTAATGGTACTTTCTTAAAAGGATGGAGAGATTACATTGCACATCAGAAAAAGAGTTCACACTCGGTCAAGCACTCCTGCAACAAGCAACAATACACAATTGACATTTGTCCTACCGCATTGGACCAATTCATAAACAGACATGTTGCAATCTCTCTGAATTTTTGCACCAACATGCGTCTGGTAGAAGCTGCATACCAACACTGATTCATGAACACACAGAACAAGAGCTCCTTTTTTATTTGTACAGTTGGCAAAAACTATAGCTATATGCAGTAGGAACTACAACTGTTTCGCCTCGAAATGATTACACCAACCAGCTTCGCAGCAAGCCTGAACATTAAAACAAATAAATAAATAAGTATCAATATATCATTCACCATCATAGTCTAGGTAGTCATTAGCCTCAATTACAGCATACTGCAAACAATTAAACCAAACGCAATGACCAAATTAACGGTCTTACAGCTAATTCAGTTACACTAGACAAACAGACTCACTTGAACGCTACCGCTTGTCTGAAACTTAGTCCGGTTGCACACCCAAAAACTCACTTGTCTTGCTGTTACAGGCTGATACACGCAGCAAGAGTGTCTTTTACAAGTCCAGAACTCAAGAAAGTATAGCACTCTGGAATTTTGACTTCCACCAACAGAGGATGGTTCAACCTTCGTGACTGCATTCTCTTTCACACAGAGACATGCATAGGGCATATGCAGAACCTTCAGAACAAAATTAGATATCAGAACGGTTAGACCAACAAAACAGAAACCTAGTCAGGTTAAGTACCCAATGAGTCGAAATGTCTGGCGAAAACCTACCAGTTGCAAAGCTAGTACTGGATATAGATACACATAGGAAGATGACACTGAACATATCTTAATAGTAGTCACTACAATCATCTAGGATTTTCAACAGATTATAGCATGCTATAAAATGTTGACAGCCATCAGAGTATGGTCCAACCTTCAAGTGTGCATTTTCTTTCAGAATTAAGATATGCATAGGCGTCAGAACCAAATTGGAATTCAGAATCGTGCAACCATGCCTAATCTTACCAACAAACGAAGAAAAGTCCACCAAAATGGCAGCCAGGTCATGTTGATGAACTCACATGTTCAAGGCAGTGGTGCTTTATGCCCCTAGAATGATCTGAAAAGATAGAATACACACACATATGAGATGGCAAGTCTTCTAATATCTCTATTTTAGAATTCTTGAGGACAGGAACAATATATCTATGCTTTCATGTCACTAACTGAAACGAAGTACTTACAATCTGACAAAAAATAGTTATTCGAACTGACCTACACTAGTTGTAGGTGTTTGAAACAGGTAGGTATAAGATCAGTTATATACCTAGAGTGTAGAAGCTAGTGTAGGGGATGATTTTGTCTGTGAATCTCATGTTGGTTAACTTCCTGACTTGGCCTGAAGTAATGTCAACTGTGTATGATCCAGCATATGTGCTGAGGAAGATGACACCGTCTGCGGATCCAACCAATAGGCCACCCGACATGCCAATATGCCATCCAATCGGGCGTGCTGCAGCAGCCAGAACGGGGCACCAGCATCTCGAGATGGATGACCCTGCGTCGCGCCCACGCCACGACGCTGTCTTGACCGGCCTCCCTTGACCACACGTGGAGGCTAGAATCCTCCAAGCCGGCAAACACAAGCAAGCCGTCGTCTTCGACCGCGGCGAGGACAGCGTGCCACTGGTAGTACTCGTGGAACTGGGTGTCGATCACCGACAGCCGCTTTTCAGCAATGTTGTACTCGAGGATTCTGTTGCTCATATTGCAAGGGAAGTAGGCAGTTTTCCCCAGTAGAACAGTGAAGCCCAGACCGCTGTCCATGAACCTCATGTACTCCATGCCAGGGTACTGCTCCATGGCGGCATCCGGATAGTCGACGAAGATGGTGTCGCTCCAGTCACCGGACACGGACGAGTAGACGGAAGCGAAGGCGAGCCTGTCGAGGCCCGCGAAGACGACGAGGAAGGGGCCGCCGTGGCTGTAGATGTGGTCGCAACCGTCCAAGGCGCAGAGCACGGTGGTGCTCCAGGAGCCGTGGGTGAAGTCGGGCAGGACCATTCCGCACCTTTCCGCACCATGTTCCTGTCAGCAACCTGGCATCACAAGGCGCCAACCACTCCAATGCTGTGACTCCAGGCGACAGGAAGGAACCCAGGACCAGGCCCACGAGGACGCGCAAGTTACCTGGGTGGCTACTCGGGCCGCAGTGGGCCAAATGAGCTGTTACGTGTGAGTGCGTGCGTGTTTTCTGTACTTAAGGCCTGAGCGCCGGTGCTGTACTTGGCTTGGAACTTACGAAAGGATGAACACTACTCTGTGAGTACGTGCGGTAGAAGGAGAGAATAGGCTGGATCTGAGATCGGCTTGATTCAAACCTCTTCCTGTATCTGTGGATCGAGAGATGATATAGAAATTCCCTAGTACCTTACACTTGGTATCAGAGACCAATTCGATCCCCATCCTGGAGATTCCCACCCACAACCACCCCACGAGGTTCGCTGTCCGCCGCCGCGCCGCCGCCATGGAGAGCTTGTCGCCGGAGTCGCGAGCTCTCTACGATCTCCTCAAGACGGAGTCCGCGGAGATCTACGAGTCCAAGTTCATCGCCTACAAAAAGGAGATCCTCGATGCGGTGTGGGCGTCTCTCGACGACACGAACAACCAAACCAAGGACCTCAGCGCCACCGTCGCCACCGCGCAGTACCAGATGGGCGTCGATCTCGAGGCCGCGCATCATCGCTACGGCTCGGAGCTCGCTGCCGTCAAGGGCTCGCTCAGCGCGGAGATCACGGCGCTGTCGAGCAATGTGGACCGCGCCATCCGTTCGTTCCCAAGCACATCAGCGGGACGGGCGCCGACGCCAACCACTTGGCAGTCGGGGGATGGAGCTGTCGGCCAAGGGCACGGCGATGATCCACTACACCGGGGGAAGGCCAGTGCATCGCACCAGCCTCCTCCGGTCGGAGGTATGCACTCCGGCCAGATCTCATCGCTCTGTACGAGTTCCAGTACTGGACTTCTCCATTCTGATGCCATTACATCGGCCCCGCGCGTCGAACTACCACAATTCGACGGAGCGAACTCCAAATTGTGGCAACGGCGTTGCGAGGAGTATTTTCACAGATGGGGAACTCCAGAGCCGATGTGGATTTCCTACTCGTCGTCGCTGTTCACTGGAGCTGCTGCGACCTGGTTGGAGGCATTTCTGAACAAGTTTCCTGATGCGGGTTGGTCGGAGTTTGTCCAGGGAGTCCATGCTCGTTTCCAGCGGAATCAACATCAACTCCTTCTTCGTCGATTGTTCCATGTCTCTCAGACCGGCAGCGTTGAAGAGTATGTGCAGAAATTCTCTGATCTGGTGGATCAAATTTCGGCCTATGAGGTACAGCCGAACACATTGCATTACATTACTCGTTTCCTTGATGGGTTGCAACCTGCTGTGCGAGTGCTGGTTGCGATTCAGCAACCTGTTGATCTGGATACTGCATATACCTTAGCCTTGTTGTACGAGGAATTGGCTGATGGTGTTGCCCCGGCCAGTGGTCATTTTGGTACTCATGGACACTCCAGTAGGCGTCCGCAAGCTCATCCGTTACCTCCTCCTCCTCCTGTGCCGCCAGCTAAGTGGATTAACAAACCTATTGAAGAGAAACGTGTTGCAGAGAATGGCCGAACGGGTGCTGAGGATAAGTGGGCTAGCTTGAAGGCTTATCGTCGCTCCAAGGGCCTCTGCTTTGTTTGTGGAGAGAAATGGGGACGTGACCACCAGTGCAAGGCAGCTATACAACTTCATGTTGTCCAGGAAATGATAGACTATATGAGATTAGCTGAGAATGACTCGCAGTCAGAAACTTCTGAAGAGCAATCATCTGAACAGCTGATGATGCTATCGGCTGCTGCGGTGTCTTCTGGTTCAGCGACCAAGTCGATGAGAATTATGGTCGAAATCCAGGGTCACAACTTATCCTTCTTGATTGATTCTGGCAGTTCTTCATGTTTCATTGATCAGCATGCTGCCCAGTTACTCTCTGGAAAAACACAGCTCAGTAATACAGTCCAAGTCCAGGTGGCTGGTGGAAAAATCTTGCACTGTGATGAAGGGTTCTCTGAATTGCAGTGGTCTTCACAAGGGTATCAGTTTTGTGACTCCTTCCGTGTCCTTAATCTGCAGAACTATGATGGCATATTGGGACTTGATTGGCTGGCAAAGCATAGTCCTATGTTATCTCATTGGGCTCAACAGTGGATAGCGTTCCAAACTGCAGATCAGTTAGTTGTGTTACATGGTGAAGATACCCCTGGACAGACTTATGCTATGTTGGAATTACATATTGTTCGTGAAGCTCCTGATGAGGCAGAACAGAAGCTCCGGCCCGATTTGCAGTCCTTGCTGGATCAGTTTGCTTCGGTGTTTGATGCTCCTACTGGCCTTCCTCCTCGACGGCAATATGACCACCAGATACCTCTTATTCCAGGAGCTCGTCCTGTGTCTATGCGACCCTATCGAGTAGCTCCTGAATTGAAGTCCGAAATTGAGCAACAGATCCAGGAATTGCTGCGTTTGGGGGTTATCACCCACAGCAATTCGCCTTTTGCGTCTCCGGTTCTTCTTGTCAGGAAACAGGACAAAACCTGGAGATTGGTTGTCGATTATCGTCATCTGAATGCTCTTACTGTCAAAGGAAAGTATCCTCTGCCTGTTATCGATGAATTGCTTGACGAGTTGGCTGGTGCACGCTGGTTCTCAAAGCTAGACCTACGAGCTGGCTATCATCAAATCCGTTTAGCTCCGGGAGAGGAATTTAAAACTGCCTTTCAAACGCATAACGGTCACTATGAGTTCAAAGTGATGGCGTTTGGTTTGACTGGAGCTCCTGCTACCTTTCAGTTTGCTATGAATGCATCCTTGGCACCTGTACTCCGTAAGTTTGCCTTGGTGTTCTTCGATGATATCCTCATTTACAGTGTGACATATGAGGATCATCTCCAGCATGTGGAGCAAGTTTTGAGCATTCTGCGTAAGGACCAATGGCAGGTGAAGCTTTCTAAATGTGCTTTTGCTCAGGAGAAGATTTCTTACCTCGGGCATGTGATATCAGCTTCTGGTGTTGCGACTGATGATTCCAAGATTGAGACCATCCGCACATGGCCAGTACCAACCAATCTCAAGGAGCTGCGAGGGTTCTTAGGCATTACGGGTTATTACCGTAAGTTTATTCGCCACTATGCTATCATCAGCCAACCGCTCACAGCATTGCTGAAAAAGGGCTCGCTGTATGTCTGGACGGATAGTACTGAAACTGCGTTCCAAACCCTGAAATCAGCACTTATGACAGCTCCTGTCCTTGCATTGCCAGACTATAAGCGCCAGTTCGTCGTGGAAACAGATGCTTGCGACATAGGGATTGGTGCAGTCCTATCTCAAGATGGACACCCTCTCGCTTATGTGAGCAAATCATTGGGACCCAGAAATCGTACCTTGTCTGTGTATGAGAAGGAATATTTGGCAATCTTGCTTGCTGTGGAGCAGTGGCGTTCATATTTGCAAATGGGGGAATTTGTGATTCGCACAGATCACAAAAGTCTCACTCATCTGGATGATCAGCGTCTTCACACTGATTGGCAGCAAAAAGCCCTGACCAAACTAATGGGATTGCAGTACAAGGTCGTGTACAAGAAAGGCACCCTGAATGGTGCTGCCGATGCTCTGTCTCGCAAGCCAGTGCATTCTTCTGAAGTTTATGTCGCTACGACAGTTCAGCCGACTTGGCTCGATAAGGTTGTTGACAGCTATAGTCAGGATTCGTTTGTCCAAGAAAAAATTCAGCAATTGGCTGTTGACCCGTCTTCTGCCACAGATTACTCCTTTTTAGATGGCTTGCTTCGTTATCAGAAGAGAATTTGGGTGGGTGGTAATCCATCGTTACGGCAGCAAATTGTGTTGGCATTCCACAGCAGCCCCTTGGGTGGACACTCGGGGTTTCCAGTCACTTATCGCCGCTTGATTTCTCTCTTTAAATGGCCAGGTATGAAAAAGGATGTCAAGACTTTTGTCAGCAATTGTCACATCTGCCAGCAAGCTAAGCCTGAGCGTACCCTGCCTGCTGGCTTGCTGCAACCCCTTCCTGTGCCTTCGGGTCCATGGGCGATGGCCACGATGGATTTCATTGATGGGTTGCCACAGTCTCGCCAATTCAACTGCATCATGGTTGTCGTCGACAAATTTTCTAAGTATGCACATTTTGTACCCTTGAAGCACCCATACACTGCTACCACCGTGGCTGATCTCTTTGTTGATTCTGTCTACCGTCTTCATGGAATGCCAAAGATGTTAGTCTCTGACCGAGATCCAGTCTTTACTAGCAAGTTTTGGCAGGGGGTTCTCAAAGCTACTGGCACGGAATTGAACATGAGTACTGCCCATCACCCCCAGACGGATGGCCAAACAGAGCGTGTTAATCAATCTATTGAATGCTATCTTCGATGCTTCATCAGTGCTCATCCCAACCAATGGTCTAAATGGTTGAGTCTCTGTGAATTTTGGTACAACAACAATTGGCATTCTTCTGTGGGAAAAACTCCTTTCGAGGTCATATATGGTCGCCAGCCTCGTTACTTTGGTGTGACAGCTTCTGATAGTATTGCTGAGGAAGATGTCCAGACTTGGTTGTCTGACCGGCAGCTGGTGATTGCTTCTGTCCGACAGCATCTGCTTCGTATGCAGCAACGTATGAAACACCAAGCTGATAAACACAGATCTGAGCGTTCCTTCTCTGTTGGTGACGAAGTGTTCTTGAAACTTCAGCCGTACATTCAGTCATCTGTAGCGCGTCGAGCTAACCACAAACTCGCGTTCAAGTTTTTTGGTCCATTTCCTGTGATTCAGCGCATTGGTGAAGTTGCCTACAAGCTGAAGCTTCCAGATTCAAGCAGAATTCATCCTGTCTTTCATGTTTCACAGCTGAAGCCTTGTATTGGACCAAAGCATCAGGTACTACCACACCTTCCCGATGATGATGCTGTCTTTCAGGTTCCAATTCAAGTGCTGCAGCGTCGAGTCCGCCAAGCTGGTCTTCGCACGGTCGTCCAAGTCCTTGTACAATGGAGTGGGGCTCCGATTTCGTCTGCCACCTGGGAAGACATGGAAGAGCTTCAGCAGCGTTTTCCGCATGCTCCTGCTTGGGGGCAAGCAGGTGAACAAGAGGGGGGGAATGTCAGCAACCTGGCATCACAAGGCGCCAACCACTCCAATGCTGTGACTCCAGGCGACAGGAAGGAACCCAGGACCAGGCCCACGAGGACGCGCAAGTTACCTGGGTGGCTACTCGGGCCGCAGTGGGCCAAATGAGCTGTTACGTGTGAGTGCGTGCGTGTTTCCTGTACTTAAGGCCTGAGCGCCGGTGCTGTACTTGGCTTGGAACTTACGAAAGGATGAACACTACTCTGTGGATCGAGAGATGATATAGAAATTCCCTAGTACCTTACAGTTCCAATCCAAACCGCACCTTTCCGCACCATGTTTTCTCTCAACCCGCACCAACCCAACCCGTCACTGAACCTGCTGTGTGCCTGTGTGTGTGGTCTGGAGCAGGAGGATGTTTCTCACATGATTTTTCGATGCACTCATGCAGTGCAGCTCTGGCAGGCTATGCGTGAGGTATGGAGCATCCCAAGAATTGATAATATGTTGGGGCTACGACTGAATTGGTTGGAGGAACTTCTGCTTTCAGTTGATGAGACAACATGCGCTAAAATAGTGTTGATCATATGGAGGATATGGTTTGTTCGTAATGAAGTCACACATGCTAAGACAATGCCATCGATTGAGGGCTCCAGGCGGTTTTTGTGCAGTTACATACATGAAGTCATTGCTGAACGCTTCACAATTACCAGTTGAGACTATTATCAAAGGGAAGCAGCCTATGTGCGACTCGACAGTGGCAATGTGGCATGTCGTCATATCGAGAGACAACTGGTGACTGAGTCCAGTGCCTAGAATAAGCCCCCCCGTAGGTTTTTTGAAATTGAACACGGACGGATCGATTTTTCAGCAAGATGGAACTGCTGGTGCTGGCAGTATACTTCGTCGGCACGATGGTTCTATTGTATTCTCATCCTGTAGATCCCTGCGATGCTGCAGTTCGGCACTGGAAGTGGAGCTCTGTGCTCTGATGGAAGGCATGGCCTTAGCTAGTGAAAAATGCCAGGATCAAATTTTTATCGAAACGTACAGTACCGATATCGTCAGGTTGATGAAGAGCAAGGATCGGGACCTGTCCCCGCTGGGGCAGTTGGTCATGGTCATGGAAGCTAAAGGACTCATGTCTGATCGCTTTGCTGGTATCTACAAAATTCCTAGGTCTCAGAATATTTCCATTCATAATTTACCTAAGTTCGGTAGATTGAATGACCGTACTGCTGCATGGTTAGGGTCAGGGCCAGAATCTATTCTGGATTCCCTTCTGAGGGATTGTAACAACACTATTATTTGATTAATACAATTCCTTTAACCCTGCAAAAAAAAAGTGAGTATATGTTCACCTATGACTAATAACCAATGTTTTCTAGTGATTTTTGCTCTGTATATTGCGTGTTGTTAGACATGTATAGTAGCTGTATATGTACGTCATACCGTATGTGGTATAGACGCTTGTATATGTATCTTGTATGCTCCATATATATATGAGATAGGCCTCTCCCTTGGAGTAGTGCCGGTTCCCCCAAACATTATTCATAACATGGTATCAGACTAGGTCGGCGCCGTCTCAACCCTAGGTCTCCCAAAACCCTAGGCCGCCGCCGCCGCCGTGTCTCCGATCCAACGCTTCCGCTCCGCCATGTCGAGTTCTTCCTCGACCACCGGCCTCACCTCCGCCGGCTACCTGCCGGCCTCCCTCGCTGCGTTGCTGAAACGGCCGCTCGACCACGCCGCCATGACCGGCCCGTCGATCGGGACCGTGGCTGTCGGCTCGCTGTTTTCTCATCCGCCGTCGGCCTCGTCGTCCGCGGCCCCGTCCTCACTGCAACTTCAAGTCCTCGGCACGCCCGCGGACCCTCCACCGTCGGCTCCTCAGCCGGCTGCCTCCGTGGTGGCCGCGCCGCCAGCTGCGCCGGCGCCGGCGCCGGACTCATCTGGCCTGCTCCCGGCGCCCTACCACTTCGGTAATCACATTACCATCAAACTTTCGCCAGACAATTACATCTTCTGGCGTGCGCAGGTCCTCCCTCTCCTTCGGAGTCACTACCTCATGGGCTACGTCGACGGTACCCTACCTTGCCCTCCCGCGCTGGTTGACGGCGTGCACGGACCGGTTGTCAATCCGGCTCATCGTGTCTGGACTGGGCAGGATCAGGCCAATCTCTCTTCGATCCAGGGCTCCCTCACGCCGGGGGTTGCTGGGCTCGTCGTCTTCGCCAAAACCTCGCATGAGGCGTGGAGCATCCTGGAGAAGACCTTCTCGGCGCAGTCGCAGGCTCGCGCTAATGCTCTTCGTCGCCAACTTGGTGAATGTGAGAAGCTCGATCTCAGCGTCACGGACTACTACAACAAGGTCCGTGAGCTTGCGGACACGCTGGCTTCTATTGGCCAGCCTCTTCGCGACTCCGAGTTCACCTCCTACGTCGTCAATGGGCTCGATGAAGAGTACGACGGTCTCGTCGAGGTGGTCAATGAGCGCGCTGCCACCTCTCCCATCTCTCCTCACGAGCTGTACCAGCGCCTCCTCAACACGGAGCAACGTGTGGAGGCCCGTCCTGGGCGACGTGAGCGTGGTGGCCATGGGGACGTGTCCGCCCTCGCTGCCAACAAGGGGGGTGCACGCCCTCCTTCCTACTCGGCGCCTACCTCGGGGAAATCCTACATCCCCAAGACCGCTGCGCCTCCACCGGATCACTCGGGCGGTGGCCGTCCCCAACGCACATGTCAGCTGTGTGGGCGTGATGGCCACCTCGCCTCCAAGTGCCATCGCCGTTTTCAGCGTAGCTTCCTCGGCATCGGCAACGACGGCAAGGACACCCGCAACAATGCTCGTCAGGCTGCCATGGCCGATCGCCCCGCTCCTCAGGGTCAGCAGGGGAACACTCAAACCTATGTTGATCCTCACTGGTACATGGACACCGGTGCTACGGATCATCTGACGAGTGAGTTGGGCAAGCTCCATACACGCGACGCCTATCATGGTTCCGACAAGGTTCACACCGCCAATGGGGCAGGTATGCACATCTCTCATATTGGTCAAGCATCTCTTCTTACTAGACATGCCAATAGGAATCTCCGTCTTCGTAATGTTCTTAGAGTTCCCTCTGTGACACGTAGTCTCCTTTCAGTTCCGAGACTCACTTATGATAATAATGTGTTCTGTGAATTTCACCCCTTTGATATTTTTGTTAAGGATCGAGCCACGAGGGACATTCTTCTTAGTGGGCGCCTCTGTCAAGGTCTCTATCGATTGGAGTCACCCCGTGCATCTCAGGTCTTCAGTGGAGTTCGCACTTCGTCGTCACAGTGGCATGCTCGCTTTGGTCATCCAGCCACACCCATTGTTCGTCATATTCTTCACCGCCATGAGCTTCCTAGTTTGTCTAGTAATAAAGATCCTGCAGTGTGTGATGCATGTCAGCAGGGCAAGAGTCATCAACTTTCTTTTTCATCCTCTACTAGAGATGTTAAGAGTCCTCTAGAAATTGTGTTTTCAGATGTGTGGGGTCCTGCTGATACTTCTGTCAGTGGTCATAAATATTATGTCAGTTTTATCGATGCTTATAGTCGCTTTACTTGGTTATATCTCATTAAGCGCAAATCTGATGTGTTCAATGTTTTCATTCAGTTTCAAACTCATGTTGAACGGCTTCTCAAGCACAAAATTATTCATGTTCAGTCCGATTGGGGTGGCGAGTATCGCAATCTCAACACTTTCTTTCAGAAGCTTGGGATCTCTCACCGTTTAGCATGTCCTCATACACATCAGCAGAATGGCACTGTTGAACGTAAGCATCGTCACATTGTTGAAACTGGCCTCACTTTGCTAGCTCATGCATCTGTCCCTTTTCGGTTCTGGAGTGATGCTTTCTCCACTGCTTGTTTTCTCATCAATCGCACTCCCACTAGAGTTCTCAATATGAAGACACCCATCGAATTGCTTTTGCATGAAGTTCCTGACTATACCTTTTTCAAGGTGTTTGGGTGTGCTTGTTGGCCTCACTTACGCCCCTATAATAAACGCAAGTTGGAATTTCGCTCTAAAAAATGTGTCTTTCTTGGGTATAGCTCTCTTCACAAGGGCTACAAATGTCTTCATGTCCCTACCAATCGCGTCTATATCTCTAGGGATGTTGTGTTTGACGAACACCTGTTTCCCTTTGCCAACCTACCATCCTCCACTGCCGAGTCATCTCCACCCCACTCCACTGTTATTCCTGCTGACCAATTTGATGATGCTGCATACTCTCCTTTGTTGCTACCTAACCATGGTGCAGGTCCTGGTCGTGGTGCTCGATTGGAATTATTGGAGGACATCGCGCCGTCGTCATCCCTGCCGCACACTCCCGTGGCCGCGGCTCACGACGATCGTCGCGCCCCTTTGCATGGCCTTGATGGCCGTGCCCATGCTGATGCCTCCGTCGAGCGGCCCGTGTCGCCTTCTCCCGCGTCGCCCACCTCAGCTGAGCCTGGCCTCGTTGGCCGTGCCCATGCAGCTGAGCCGCGGCCTTCGTCGCCCGTTCCTGGCGTTGAGGATAGTGCTCATGCACGGTCCGACGTTGCACGGTCCGACGTTCTGGACGTCAATCGTCCCTCCTCGTCGCCTGTGCCTGGATCACCCGCTCGTGCCTCTGCGCACGTTGATCCAGCCTCGCCTTCGTCCTCTCCGTCAGCCTCGCCAGCGGACAGTCCTTCCTCCGTGCCACCTGCTGCTCCTTCGACGACTGTTGTTCCTGCGGCGCATCGCCCACATACACGCAGTCGCAGTGGTATTGTTCGGCCTCGTCAGCGTACAGATGGTACTGTTGCATGGTATGCTGCTTGCCTGGCTGCTGCACTTGCTGATCCGTCTGCTGAACCTCGCACTCATCAAGCTGCTATGCGTATACCTCATTGGAGAGAAGCTACGGAACTGGAATACACTGCCTTGCTTCGTAATGAGACTTGGAAACTTGTTCCTCCACCACCTCGAGTTAATGTCATTGATTCTAAATGGGTTTTCAAAGTGAAGAGACATGCTGATGGATCTATTGAGCGCTACAAAGCGCGTCTTGTTGCTAGAGGTTTTCGGCAACGCTATGGCCTTGATTATGAAGATACCTTCAGTCCAGTGATCAAGCCTACTACCATCAGGTTACTTCTCTCCATTGCAGTCACTCGAGGTTGGTCCATGCGCCAGTTAGATGTGCAGAATGCTTTCCTTCATGGTTTGTTGGAAGAGGAGGTCTATATGCGTCAGCCCCCTGGGTTTGTTGATTCGGCTCATCCTGATTATCTATGTCGACTCACCAAAGCTCTCTATGGTTTGAAGCAGGCTCCTCGTGCTTGGCATGCGCGTCTTGCTACGGCCCTTCGTGCTCGTGGTTTTGTTCCCTCTACAGCTGATTCTTCACTGTTTCTTCTGCAGAAACCTGAGGTCACTATGTATTTCTTGGTTTATGTGGATGACATCATTCTTGTCAGTTCATCTCCTATAGCTGCAGATGCTCTTATTATCTCTCTGGGTGCTGAATTTGCTGTCAAAGATCTTGGTCAGCTTCCCTTCTTCCTTGGTTTGGAAGTTACTCCTCATGACCGTGGGCTGATTTTGACACAGAAAAAGTACTCACTGGATCTCTTGCAGCGGGCTGGCATGCTGAAGTGTAAGACAGTTGCGACTCCAATGTCTTCCACTGATAAGATAACTGCTGTAGATGGTGAACTTCTTTCTTCTGCTGATGCCACTGAGTACCGGAGCATTGTTGGTGGTCTCCAGTACCTAACGATTACTCGCCCGGATCTCTCGTTTGCTGTCAATCGAGTTTGCCAGTATCTTCATGAGCCTCGTGATACTCATTGGTCTGCCGTGAAGCGCATCTTGCGTTATGTGCGTCTTACAGTGTCCTATGGTCTACATATCCGGCCGAGTCCTTCTGTTGTCCTCTCAGCTTATTCTGACGCTGATTGGGCAGGCAATCCTGATGACAGGCGATCCACGGGGGGTTATGCAGTATTCTTTGGCTCTACCTTGATTGCCTGGAGTGCTCGCAAACAGGCGACAGTTTCTCGCAGTAGTACTGAAGCAGAATACAAGGCTGTTGGTAATGCTACTGCCGAGCTTATTTGGGTACAGTCGCTGATTAAGGAGTTGAGCATTCCCCAACCTAGGCCTCCTATACTTTGGTGTGATAACATTGGTGCCACATACCTTTCTGCAAATCCGGTATTCCATGCCCGAACGAAGCACATCGAAGTTGACTTTCATTTTGTGAGGGAACGTGTTGCAAAACGGCTACTACAAATCAAGTTTATCTCCTCTAAGGATCAACTTGCTGACATCTTCACAAAGCCTTTACCTCTACCACAGTTTGAGGCTTGTAGGCGCAATCTTACTCTTCTCGATTCTCTACGAAGTGGCTAAGATTGAGGGAGGGTGTTAGACATGTATAGTAGCTGTATATGTACGTCATACCGTATGTGGTATAGACGCTTGTATATGTATCTTGTATGCTCCATATATATATGAGATAGGCCTCTCCCTTGGAGTAGTGCCGGTTCCCCCAAACATTATTCATTACACGTGTTAACCATAAGATCTGGAGTGGGATGGAGAAGTCAGTTGTACCTTTTTCCATTCTCATATCAACGACTTGATATGGCCAGGCTGTGTTTCTTTGGGATGGACTTAATCTCTCCATAATTGTCGGATGAAGGGTTCCCTACCGTTAATGATGGATTGTACATAGCATATCGAGAGTTAAGCCGTATTTACAGAAGAAGTCTACAAGGGATATGTGAGTGGGACAAAAGGGTGGGTATGCGACGTCACCGAGAAGGACAGGGATTGGTTTGGGTCTTATGCTGGTGCTCACACCAATGAAGTGTGGACGGAACGTACGCCCCTTTAGCATCAAGGATAAGTATTTCTTATGGAAAACGTAATGCAGCTCTGCAGAGTATAATGAATTGTTCCTTGTTGCTCTCTGTTCTAGGAAGGAATTACGAACGCGACAACAAATGAACTGCATAAATGTTCTGGTCAACCTGTGAAGACTGACATAGATAGTTTTTAAGAATAAAACAATCTTTTGAAAAAATATTTGCAAAACATGCATATGCCTAAGATTTCTTGATCAGTAGTCGTAGCTAGTACATCAGACCGTTTTTCTTTAAGTTGAGCTTGTTGAGTATGCTCGTACTCAACCTTTACTTCTAAAACCTTGCTAGACTGTGAGACCGATGAAGAAGAATACGCGGATGCCCCAGAAGGCAGTTACGAGGTGATCTTTCTGGAGGTGTTGAAGGCATAGACTATGGCATAGTCTACGGTGCCGAAGAGACCGAGACGGAACAATAGTTAGTCTCGAGTAGTGATAATTGAGCCGAGCAACCTAGAACCTTACTTAAATAAGTTGCTAAGATCTTAAGATGTTGAGTTTACTACTTTCGCTAGTTGTTAAGTTGTTTAAAGTCAAGTTTGAATTTGAATGATATCCTCACTAGAACGGTAAGGATCTTGAAAAGTCTGTACACTTTTGACTTGTAGTAATAAGTATGTAATATTAAGACGAGCAATGTTTCTGTTGTATCACTCCGAGAGATGTAATATTTGCGGATAAGGACTTTCACAAATGTTATATCAACAACTTGCATACTATAACATGCAATGATATGTTGGGTTATCGTAAGTGAAACCAATGCGAAAAATTAAATTCTCCATTTGGCAACCTAATTCAACATACAGAGTAGCTGGTCTAATAGGACAATACTCTATTATAGTTGTTAGACTGTATATAGCTTCCGTGTATGTGTACGTATTGTACCTTTGTAACACACTCATTATATATATATGTGATAGGCCACCCCTAGAGGGTTGTGCCGGTTCCCCCAAACCTATTGTCTTACATGGTATCAGACTAGTTTTGGTCCTACGCTTCCGCCGCCTCCAAACCCTAGCCGCCGCGCCGTCCGTCGCCGCCGATCTCCGTCGTCGCCATGGACTGCGCCGCCGCATCCGGCTCCTCCAACGCGGGCTACCTTCCGGCCTCGCTCGCGGCCTTGCTCTCCCGCCCTGTCGATCCCGCTGCCCACGCGGCCGCCTCCGATCGGGACGAGGAGCGTCGGGTCTTTCTTCTCCAACCCTAACGCGCTCATGGTCAACACCTCCAGCGCTTCCGCGCCCGCCTCCTCGGCCGCCGCTGTTGGGTCTCTGGCCCTTGCGTCTGTGGACGTCTCACCGGCGTGGACGGTTGGGTCCTCCTCCACGGGGCCTGCATCGGTGCACCCTGCCCTCACGGCGTCCGCGCCTCCGGCAGGGTCTACATCCTCGACGGCGCCTCCGCCTCCTGAGGGTGTCACTTCCGTGCCCCTGCCCGCTCCGCCCGTTTCTGCCCCTATGGCGTACGCGCCCCGGCAGTCTTCACAACGGGCTCGTTGCCTCCACCGTTCCACTTTGGCAACCTCATCACCGTCAGGCTGTCGCCGGATAACTACATCTTCGGCGTGCGCAGGTCACTGCCGCTCCTTGGGAGCCATTACCTGCTTGGCTACATCGACGGCTCTCTTCCTTGCCCTCCCGCGCTGGTGGACAGCGTGAACGGTCCGGTCTACAATCCGGCGCACCGTGTTTGGATGGGGCAAGATCAGGCGAACCTCTCCTCTATCCAGGGGTCGCTTACCCCGGCTGTTGCCGGGCTCATAGTCTTTGCCAAGACTTCTCATGAGGCATGGACAACTCTCGAGCGCTCCTTCGCGTCGCAGTCACAGGCCCGTGCCAGTGCCCTTCGTCGTGAGCTTGGCGAGTGCGAGAAACTTGACACCACCGCCACGGAGTTCTACAACAAGGTCAAGGCCCTTGCTGACTGATGACCCACAAGTATAGGGGGTGTATCGTAGTATCTTCGATAAGTAAGAATGTCGATCCCAACGAGGAGCAGAAGGTGTTGGCAGCAGTTTCGATGAAGGATTCACTGTAAATGCTCACAAACAAGTATTCAAGGGGTTTTGATGTAACAGATGAATAAAGTACGAGTAAGTAAAATGCGAGAGAAATAATTGCAGCGAGTGGCCCAATCCTTTTTAGCACAAAGGACAAGCCGGTTTGTTTACTTATAATGACCAAGCGTTCTTGAGGACACACGGGGATTTTAGTCTAGTACTTTCGCTTCATGTGGCTTAATAATCTTCATTGTTTTGATAAGTGTTGTGTGGGTGAACCTATGCTAATGCACCGCCCTTCCTAGGACTAATACATACTTGTGATTATACCCCTTGCAAGCATCCGCAACTACAAGAAAGTAATTAAGATAAATCTAACCACAGCCTTAAACTGCGAGATCCTCGCGATCCCTCTTGCATCGATATACTAACGGGGGCTCGGGTTTTCGTCACTCCGGCAACCCCGCAATTAGCAACCGAATACAAGATGCACTCCCCTAGGCCCATAAATGGTGAAGTGTCGTGTAGTCGACGTTCACACGACACCACTAGAAGAATGACACCACAACTTAAATATCATAACATTGAATATTACTCAACCATAATTCACTACTAGCATTTAGACTTCACCCATGTCCTCAAGAACTAAACGAACTACTCACGAGACATCATATGGAATACAATCAGAGGTGATATGATGATGAATAACAATCTGAACATAAATCTTGGTTCAATGGTTTGACTCAATAGCATCTACCACAAGTATAGAATAACACCGGGAGAGTTTCCCTATCAAACAATCAAGATCCAACCCAAATTGTTACAGCGGTGACGAGGTGCAGCGGTGGTGTTGGCGGTGTAGATGGTGGAGATGATGATGATGATGATGATGGAGATGATGTCCAGCTCGATGACGATGGCGATGGCGTCGATTTCCCCCTCCGGGAGGGAATTTCCCCGGCGGATTCCTGCCCGCCGGAGAGCTCTTTTCTCTCTGGTGTTCTCCGCCCCGCAGAGGCAGCTGTAACCCTTCGTGAGGTCCTCTCTGTGGCTTAGGTTTTTGGGACGAAGGAGTACGCGAAGAAAAGGAGGCGAAAGGGGCTGTGGGGCCCCCACACCATAGGGTGGCGCGGCCAGGCCATGGGCCGCGCCGGCACGTGGTCCGGGCCCACGATGGCTCCCCTCTTCTTCCCCTTCTGGCTCCCTCCGTCATCTGGAAAAATAGGAATTTACGTGAAATTTCCTTCCACGGTTGATCTTCCGAAATATTGCGTTCTGACGGTGCTTTTTCCAGCAGAATCCTGGCTCCGGTGCTTGATCCTCCAATAATGATGAAACATGCAAAATAGATGAAATAACATAAGTATTGTGTCCCAATATGAAATATATCAATGAATAACGAGCAAATTATGATACAAAATAGTGATGCAAATTGGACGTATCAACTCCCCCCAAGCTTAGACCTCGCTTGTCCCCAAGCGAAACTGAGCTCGATAAACAAGACCACATGTTTATGGAGTGAAGAGTTGATAAATAAAATACGGACAAGAAGCATCATATTCATTCACACAAGACATTCTAGTAAACAACTTCCTCATATAACTCATCTCGAAATAAGTAAAGAGAAATCACAAGTAAAGGTGCATAAGAAATCATAATTGGTGATGGCAAACTTTGTTCTTGGTCAGAGAACTACTAACGGATTGTACTTCTAAGCAAAGCTTTCATATTAGATTTTATAGCTGAGCCTTCATATTCAAGCATAACAATCTCCTCATAATCATTGATAACTTCGAAGTCATATTCATTCAGATAAAATTGGTACTAAACAAGAAAGTATAAAAGACATGATTAACTGAATCATAGCATAAATGATTGGTTCACATCAACTCAATTGCTTGCTTGAGATAGAGGGAAATAGGTTTACTGACTCAACATAAAAGTAAAAGATAGGCCCTTCGCAGAGGGAAGCACGGATTAAATCATGTGCTAGAGCTTTTCAAGTTTTGAAATCATATAAAGAGCATAAAAGTAAGATTTTTGAGCGGTGTTTGTTGTTGTCAACGAATGGTAGCAGGCACTCTAACCCCCTTGCCAAACGAACCTTCAAGAGCGGCTCCCATGAGGGACGGCATCTCTACCAGCAAGGTAGATCATCCCCCTTCTCTTTTGTTTACACATGTATTTTACTTTTATTAAGGATGACACTCCCCCCAACCTTGGCTTTCTCAATCCATGGCTAACCGAATCCTCGGGTGCCTTCCAACATTCACATACCATGGAGGAGTGTCTATTGCAAAATTAAGTTGCTTACTGATAAATCAGAGCAAAACATGTGAAGAGAATTATTAATGAAAGTTATTAATTGGGGCTGGGAACCCCGTTGCCAGCTCTTATTGCAAAATTATTGGATAAGCGGATGTGCCACTAGTCCATTGGTGAAAGTTCGCCCAACAAGATTGAAAGATAAAACACCACATACTTTCTCATGAGCTATAAAACATTGACACAAATAAGGAGTAGTAGTTTGAATAATTTAAAGGTAGCACATGAAGTATTTACTTGGAATGGCAGAAAATACCATGTAGTAGGTAGGTATGGTGGACACAAATGGCATAGGTTTGGTCTAAGGTTATGGATGTATGAGAAGCATTCCCTCTCGATACAGGTCTTTGGCTAGCAAGGTTTGATAGCAAGCATAAAGGTTGAGGGAAACAAACAAATATACATATGATAGAAACAATCATGCATCTTTCTCATAAGCACAAGCAATTTTAACTTTAGAATACTAAGCATAGAGATAATAGAGTAATATATCTAAGTGTATTTCTCTCTTATATTAAACATCAAGATGTTGTTGCTATTGACCAATGCTAAGTTTGCCAAAACCAAATAGATTTATTTGACGCTCCCAAAGTGATATCAATACTCATGTCAAGAGTAATCATATAATGGAGATTGCAAACTAAAATAAGGTGTGCAAAAAGTAAATGATAAGACTTCTCATTAATATTCCATAACGATAACTCACACCAACGGATACATAGATAACTAACTAAGAGAGATACTTCCACATTGCATACTATTCTATATGATAACTTCCCTACTCATGATATGACACTACTTGATAGTAAAAGATAAAGGTGGTGATGATGTGATACCGCGGCACTCCCCCAAGCTTGGAACAAACCAAGGGGATGCCAATACCGATGATGAATTACTCCTTCGGTGATGATGGCGATGGATTCTTCCCGCGCTTCATAAGGATCTCCTTCAGCTTCAGCTTCTCAATTTTGTAATTCTGCACCAAAACCTGAAGAGACTCATTGTTACCCGAGTGTGGCGGTGACGGCCTTGTGCTGGGATTTGAGTAATATTCCAACGATTCGCGAAGTCGCCGGTTCTCCTCCCGAAGTATCTCCACTTCCCTTCTTAGAGCACGATATTGATCACAAAACTCATCGAGCAACCCGTATTGCTTCCTCCACACAAGGGAAAGAGTCGAGGTCCAGAGCAGGCGGAAGAGCTCCCTGCAAGTTATGAGAAAAAGAACGCCCAGTATTAACCGATCCCACCAAAATTGGCTTACTCCTCGTAGTTTCCCACTCTCCTTTTGCTGATGCTATCTTCTCCTTCTCCTTATTGATCCTTTCATCCATCTCTTCCCTCCAAGGCCCCTTGTCTTTGTTGCTGGAGACCATGGTGCTTCTAGATCAAAACAAATCTGGCAGAAAACAGCTCGAAACAAAACACGACAAGAAAACGATATTACGGACCTCCAGGGGTCCGGGGGATTATATAGCAAATATTTTTACGACAAAAGGAAGGTTCCAGGTCGAAAACGAGTGGAAACGGGACGCCGAGGGGCTGTCACCATAGGTCGGCGCGGCCAGGGTGGGGCCCGCGCCGGCCTGTGGTGACGGGCCCTCGCGCGTCTTTTCCACTCCGTTTCGATTCCGTAATTTTTCATATTTTCTAAAAACAGCAGAAATAATGTTCGGAAAGGTAAACGCGGACTTTTTATTACTCGTCATCGTTACCTATTCAAAGTCCGAGTTCTGGCGGGCTGTCAATTTGTCCTTTGATGAAAGCCTCCGGTGTTTCCACTTGAATAATATCAACATCAACATTATAAGAATCACCCGAGATATAATGCTTGAGTCTTTGTCCATTCACCACTTGTGTGGCATTGCCTTGGAGAGAGCTAATTTTAATTGCTCCTGAACGATACACCTCCTCAACAACATATGGTCCTTCCCACTTCGAGAGTAATTTCCCTGCAAAGAGTCTGAGACGAGACCGATACAATAGAACTTTATCTCCAACATTAAATTCTCTTTTAATGATCCTTCTATCATGCCACTTCTTAACTTTTTCTTTAAAGAGTTTAGCATTTTCATAAGCTTCACTTCTCCATTCATCTAGAGAACTTAATTGCAGCAACCTCTTATTACCGGCCAATTTAGGATCTTTATTTAGTTCTCTAACAGCCCAATAAGCTTTGTGCTCTAGTTCTAAAGGTAAATGACAAGCTTTTCCATAAACCATTTTATAAGGTGACATTCCCATAGGATTTTTATAAGCAGTTCTATAAGCCCATAGTGCTTCTTTCAATTTGCTAGCCCAATTCTTTCTAGATTTATTAACGGTCTTTCCTAAGATAGCTTTAATCTCTCTATTTGATAATTCTACTTGACCACTAGTTTGAGGGTGATAAGCGGAAGCAATTCTATGATTAATACCATACTTAGCAAGAGTTTTTCTAAAACCTCCATGAATAAAATGAGAACCTCCATCGGTCATAATATATCTAGGTATTCCAAATCTAGGAAATATAACATCTACAAGCATTTTTATAGAGGTCTCACCATCAGCACTTTTTGTAGGTATAGCTTCTACCCATTTAGTAACATAATCAACAGCGACAAGTATATGAGTGTTACCATCTGAAGAAGGGAAAGGACCCATGAAGTCGAATCCCCAACAATCGAATGGTTCAATAACAAGAGTATAGTTCATAGGCATTTCATTGCGTCTAGAGATATTACCAAATCTTTGACATTCATCACAAGATAAAATAAATTTCCTTGCATCTTTGAAGAGTGTTGGCCAGTAAAAACCTGATTGTAGAACCTTTTGCGCGGTTCTATCTCCAGCGTGATGTCCTCCATAAACACTACCATGACATTTACTCAATATCTCCCGTTGTTCATATTCAGGAACACATCTTCGCATAATACCATCTACTCCTTCTTTATATAAGTGTGGGTCATCCCAAAAATAATGCCTCAAGTCATAAAAGAATTTCCTCCTTTGCTGAGCTGAAAAGGTTGGAGGCAAATACTTCGAAACAATAAAGTTAGCATAATCCGCATACCAAGGGCTCTCTCGCGAGCTCACCTTTATTACAGATCAATTGTTCATTTGGAAAACTATCATTAACGGGAACGGGATCATAAGCAATATTTTCCAATCTAGACAAATTATCGACAACGGGATTATCGAGCACCTTTCCTATCTATAATATGTAAATCAAATTCTTGCAACATGAAGTACCCATCTAATAAGCCTTGGCTTAGCATCTTTCTTTGTCATAAGGTATCTAATTGCAGCATGATCAGTATGAATTGTAACTTTCGAATCAACAATATAGGGTCTAAACTTGTCACAAGCAAAAACTACAGCCAACAATTCCTTTTCAGTTGTAGCATAATTTCTTTGAGCAGCATCAAGAGTCTTACTAGCATAATGAATAACATTTAATTTTTTATCTACCCGCTGTCCAAGAACAGCGCCTACAGCAAAATCACTAGCATCACACATAATTTCAAAAGGCAAATTCCAATCGGGAGGTTCGACTACGGGAGCGAGTTGTTAAGGCTTTCTTTAGAGTTTCAAAAGCTTCCTTACAATCATCATCAAAAACAAAAGGTACATCTTTTTGAAGAAGATTAGTAAGAGGCTTTGAAATTTTAGAGAAATCTTTAATAAATCTCCTATAAAACCCAAGCATGACCAAGAACACTACGAATACCTTTAACATCCCTCGGATAGGGCATCTTCTCAATTGCTTCAACTTTAGCTCTATCAACTTCAATACCTCTCTCGGAAATTTTATGTCCCAATACAATTCCTTCATTAACCATAAAGTGGCATTTCTCCCAATTAAGAACAAGGTTAGTTTCTTCACATCTCTGCAAAACTTTATCGAGGTTTCGCAAGCAATTATCAAAAGAATTTCCATAGACAGAAAAATCATCCATGAACACCTCTACAATACTTTCGCAAAAACCATGAAAAATAGCAGACATGCATCTTTGAAAAGTAGCAGGAGCATTACATAAACCAAAAGGCATACGCCTATAAGCATAAGTTCCATAAGGACAAGTAAAAGTGGTTTTCTCTTGATCTTTAGCTTTAACAGCAATTTGTGAAAACCCGAATAACCATCAAGAAAGCAAAAATGAGTATTTTTAGATAACCTTTCTAGCATTTGATCAATAAAGGGTAAAGGGTAATGATCTTTCTTAGTAACTTTATTAACTTTTCGAAAATCAATGCACATTCTATAACCTACAACTATTCTTTGAGGGATAAGCTCATCATTATCATTAGGCACAACAGTCATTCCTCCTTTCTTAGGAACGCAATGCACAGGACTAACCCATCTACTATCAGCAATAGGATATATAATACCAGCTTCAAGAAGTTTTAATACCTCGTTCCTTACCACCTCTTTCATCTTCGGAATTAGACGACGTTGATGTTCAACAACAGGCTTTGCATCTTCTTCCATATTAATAGCATGTTGGCAAATAGAAGGAGAAATCCCTTTCAAATCATCAAGAGTATAGCCAATAGCTCCTCGGTGTTTCTTCAATATTTCCAATAACCTTTCTTCCTCAATCTCTGAAAGCTTAGAACTAATAATAACAGGATATATTTTCTTATCATCAATATGAGCATATTTAAGATTATCAGGTAAAGGCTTTAGATCAAAAACAGGATCTTCCTTTGGTGGCGGTGTTGTACCCAAATCTTCCACTCGGTAAATCATGCTTGAGAATAGGTTGGCGAAGAAAAATTTCCTCAAGCTCATCTCTTTCTTTCCTAAAAGCTTCACTTTCACTATTCTCCAAATGTTGCTCGCAAAGGATTATTAGGAACAAGAACAATAGATGCACACTCGCTCCATTTTAAAATCATTACTAGGCAAGTCAACTTTATAAGGAGTTTTGATAAATTTAGAAAAGTTAAATTCATAAGGTTCACCAGCAAATCTAGTCAAAATTTTCTCTTTCTTACAATCTATAATAGCTCCACAAGTATTTAGAAAAGGTCTACCAAAAATGATAGGACAATGATCACTAGCAGCAGAACCAAGTACCAAAAAGTCAGCAGGATATTTAATCTTACCACATAGAACTTCCACATCTCGAACAATACCAATTGGAGAAATAGTTTCTCTATTAGCCGGATGAATAACCACATCAATATCTTCAAGTTCACAAGAACCAATTTCGTGCATAATCTCCGTGTAAAGCTCATAAGGAATAGCACTAACACTTGCACCAATATCACATAAACCATAATAGCAATGATCACCAATTCTAACAGATAGCATAGGAACACTAACTTGTTTGGGTTTATTAGGATGTGAAACAATATTAGAAGCATATTCACAGAAAATAATATGACCATCCTCCACATTTTCAGTCACAAGATCTTTAACTATTGCAACAGCAGGTTCAATTTTAATTTGTTCTTCAGGTTCTTTTGGTTTCTTTTCACTTTTATTAACCGCACTAGATATGACAGAGTACTCCTTCATTTTAGCAGGGAAAGGAGTTTTTTCAATATAAGCTTCAGGAATAACATTATCAACAGTTTCAATCACTACACATTTGTTTACAGATGAATCAACTTTATCCTTATACGGTTCATGATACTTATCAAAATTCTTCTTAGGCAGTTCATAATGAGAGGCAAAAGCTTTATAAAGATTTGCAACAACTTGGGAATCAAGACCATATGTAGCACTCATATTACGAAATTTATCAGTATCCATAAAAGCTTCAATGCATTTATAATCATAAATTATACCCGATTCTCTATCTTTGTCGTTCTCCCATCCTTCGAGTATTTTCTTGGATCCGATCAAGAAGGTCCCTTTTAAACTCTTCTTTGTTGCGTGTAAATGATCCGGAACAAGAAGTATCCAGCAAGGTCTTGTCTTGAAAAGAAAGTCTTGCATAGAAATTATCAATAATAACATTACCAGGAAGCTCATGAATGGGGCATTTGAGCATTAAAGACTTCAATCTCCCCCAAGCTTGGGCAATACTCTCTCCATCATGAGGCCAGAAATTATATATGCGGTTCCGATCTTTGTGAATTTCACTTGGAGGATAAAATTTGGAATAAAATAAAGGCACAATGTCCTCCCAATCAATAGAATCACCATTCTTCAGCAATTTATACCAGGTGCGCCGCTTTACCGGACAACGATATAGTGAATAGTTTCTTCCGACTTCATTCATAGAAATACCTGCACATTTGAATAACCCGCATAATTCATGCAAAAACAGTAGAATGATCACCAGGATGGACAGTTCCATCCCCTTCATAGCGGTTATCCATAACACGTTCAATAATTTTCATAGGTATTTTATATGGTACTACTTCCTCACCTGGCGCTTCATCCACTACCGTTGCAGTAGTAGTAGATTTCCCAAATAGAAATTGAAGAGAAGATCTCTCCATAATGATTTATAGCAACGAGGCAGAAATAAAATCAGCACAAACAAGTAAAGGTTTTCCTTACCAATTCCGCTTACCAATAGCGCTTCACTCCCAAGCAACGGCGCCGGAAAATAGTCTTGATGACCCACAAGTATAGGGGGTGTATCGTAGTATCTTCGATAAGTAAGAATGTCGATCCCAACGAGGAGCAGAAGGTGTTGGCAGCGAGTTTCGATGAAGGATTCACCGTAAATGCTCACAAACAAGTATTCAAGGGGTTTTGATGTAACGGATGAATAAAGTACGAGTAAGTAAAATGCGAGAGAAATAATTGCAGCGAGTGGCCCAATCCTTTTTAGCACAAAGGACAAGCCGGTTTGTTTACTTATAATGACCAAGCGTTCTTGAGGACACACGGGGATTTTAGTCTAGTACTTTCGCTTCATGTGGCTTAATAATCTTCATTGTTTTGATAAGTGTTGTGTGGGTGAACCTATGCTAATGCACCGCCCTTCCTAGGACTAATACATACTTGTGATTATACCCCTTGCAAGCATCCGCAACTACAAGAAAGTAATTAAGATAAATCTAACCACAGCCTTAAACTCTGAGATCCTGCGATCCCTCTTGCATCGATATACTAACGGGGGCTCAGGTTTCTGTCACTCCGGCAACCCCGCAATTAGCAACCGAATACAAGATGCACTCTGATACGTCTCCAACGTATCGATAATTTCTTATGTTCCATGCTACTTTATTGATGATATCTACATGTTTTATGCACACTTTATGTCATATTTACGCATTTTCTGGAACTAACCTATTAACAAGATGCCGAAGTGCCGGTTCTCGTTTTCTCGCTGTTTTTGGTTTCGAAATCCTAGTAAAGAAATATTCTCGGAATTGGACGAAATCAACGCCCAGGTTCCTATTTTGCCCGGAAGCATCCAGAACACCCGAGAACCGCCAGAGAGGGGGCACAGGCCCACCAAACCATAGGCCGGCGCGGCCAGGGGGGCCCGCGCCACCCTATGGTGTGGGCACCCCTTCGACCCTCCTGCGCCGCCTCTTCGCCTATTTAAAGCCCCTGCATCGAAAACCCTTACGGAGGAAGCCACGGTACGCGAAACCTTCCGGAGCCGCCGCCATCGCGAAGCCAAGATCCGGGGGACAGGAGTCTCCGTTCCGGCACCCTCGCCGGACGGGGAAGTGCCCCCGTAAGGCTTCTCCATCGACACCGCTGCCATCTCCACCGCCATCTTCATCACCGCTGCTGCTCCCATGAGGAGGGAGTAGTTCTCCATTGAGGCTCGGGGCTGTACCGGTAGCTATGTGGTTCATCTCTCTCCTATGTACTTCAATACAATAATCTCATGAGCTGCCTTACATGATTGAGATTCATATGAGTTTTGTATCACTATTCATCTATGTGCTACTCTAGTGATGTTATTAAAGTACTCTATTCCTCCTCCACGTGTGTAAAGGTGACAAGTGTGTGCACCGTGTGAGTACTTGGCGTAGGCTATGATTATGATCTCTTGTAGATTATGAAGTTAACTATTGCTATGATATATTGATGTGATCTATTCCTCCTACATATGCATGAAGGTGACAAGTGTGCATGCTATGTTAGTACTTGGTTTAGTCTTTTGATCTATCTTACACTATAAGGTTACTAAAATATGAACATTAATTGTGGAGCTTGTTAACTCCGGCATTGAGGGTTCGTGTAATCCTACGCAATGTGTTCATCATCCAACAAAAGTGTAGAGTATGCATTTATCTATTCTGTTATGTGATCAATGTTGAGAGTGTCCACTAGTGAAAGTCTAATCCCTAGGCCTTGTTCCTAAATACTGCTATCGATGCTTGTTACTGTTTTACTGCATTACTACTGCTGCGTTACTACTGCTTGTTTACTTCCTGCAATATTACTACCATCAACTGCATGCCAGCGAGCTATTTTCTGGCGCCGTACTACTGCTCATATTCATTCATACCACTTGTATTTCACTATCTCTTCGCCGAACTAGTGCACCTATCAGGTGTGTTGGGGACACAAGAGACTTCTTGCTTTGTGGTTGCGGGGTTGCATGAGAGGGATATCTTTGACCTCTTCCTCCCCGAGTTCGATAAACCTTGGGTAATCCACTTAAGGGAAACTTGCTGCTGTTCTACAAACCTCTCGCTCTTGGAGGCCCAACACTGTCTACAAGAATAGAAGCACCCGTAGACATCAAGCACTTTTCTGGCGCCGTTGCCGGGGAGGGAAGGTAAACGGCACTCACACATTGGCAAGCCCGGCAACTAAGCACTTTTCCTCCCTCGTCAACTACGCGCCAAGCACTTTTCCGGCGCCGTTGCCGGGGAGGAAAGGTAAAAGGCACTCATACTCCGGTTCCAGTGTAACAGTACTTTTCTCGGCGCCATTGTGTGTGTGCTCGAAGCTATTTCCTTTAGACTCTGCAATTGCGACATTTGGTTTCTTGTTTACACTAGTTAGGCATAATGGACAACAATGACCTTTTTATTCTATTTCCTGATTTAAGACATGGATGGTTTGACGCAAAAATTAAAAAAACCATGGAACATATTAATATGAATGCTTTGAACACCATTGTTGTTAATGATATGGAAAATTCTAAGCTTGGGGAAGATGGTTTTGATGAGCATGATATTTTTAGTCCCCCAAGCATTGAGGAGAAAATTTACTTTGATGATACTTTGCCTCCCATTTATGATGATTATAATGATAGTAGTCTTTTATTACCACCTGTTATGGAGGATAAATTTGGTTATGATTACAATATACCTCCTATATTTGATAGCTACTTTGTTGAATTTGCTCCCACTACAATTAATAAGAATGACTATGCTTATGTTGGGAGTAGTAATTATTTTATGCATGAGACTCATGATAAGAATGCTTTATGTGATAGTTATATTGTTGAGTTTGCTCATGTTGCTACTGAAAGTTATTATGAGAGAGGAAAATATGGTTGTAAAAATTTTCATGTTACTAAAATGCCTCTCTATGTGCTGAAATTTTTGAAGCTACACTTGTTTTATCTTCCTATGCTTGTTACTTTGCTCTTCATGAACTTGTTTATTTACAAGATTCCTATGCATAGGAAGCATGTTAGACTTAAATGTGTTTTGAATTTGCCTTTTGATGCTCTCTTTTGCTTCAACTTCTATTTCTTGCGAGTGCATCATTAAAACTGCTGAGCCCATCTTAATGGCTATAAAGAAAGAACTTCTTGGGAGATAACCCATGTGTTTTTTTTACTACAGTACTTTGTTTTATATTTGTGTCTTGGAAGTTGTTTACTACTGTAGCAACCTCTCCTTATCATGTTTTTGTGCCAAGTAAAGTTTCTATGTCAAAGTTGATGTTATATTTGGGATCGCTGCGCAGAAACAGCATTGCTGTCTGTCACGAATCTGGGCACAGGCCTCTGTAGAAAATTCGAAAAAATCTGCCAATTTACGAGCGTGATCCTCAGATATGTATGCAACTTTCATTAGTTTTGAGTTTTTCCATTTGAGCAAGTCTGGTGCCAGCTTTAAATTCGTCTTTACGGACTGTTCGGTTTTTGACAGATTCTGCCTTTTATTTCGCATTGCCTCTTTTGCTATGTTGGATTCATTTCTTTGATCCATTAATGTCCAGTAGCTTTATGCAATGTCCAGAAGTGAAAAGAATGTTTGTGTCACCTCTGAACATGTGAATTTTTGATTATGCACTAACCCTCTAATGAGTTTGCTTGAAGTTTGGTGTGAAGGAAGTTTTCAAGGGTCAAGAGAGGAGAATGATATACTATGATCAAGAGGAGTGAAAGCTCTAAGCTTGGGGATGCCCCCGTGGTTCATCTCTGCATATTTTAAGAAGACTCAAGCGTCTAAGCTTGGGGATGCCCAAGGCATCCCCTTCTTCATCGACAACATCATCAGGTTCCTCCCCTGAAACTATATTTTTATTCAATCACATCTTGTGTTCTTTACTTGGAGCGTCGGTTTGTTTTTGTTTTTGTTTTTGTTTGAATAAAATGGATCCTAGCATTCACTTTGTGGGAGAGAGACACGCTCCGCTGTTGCATATGGACAAATATGTCCTTAGGCTTTACTCATAATGTTCAAGGCGAAGTTTCTTCTTCGTTAAATTGTTATATGGTTGGAATTGGAAAATGCTACATGTAGTAATTGGTAAAATGTCTTGGATAATGTGATACTTGGCAATTGTTGTGCTCATGTTTAAGCTCTTGCATCATATACTTTGCACCCATTAATGAAGAAATACATAGAGCTTGCTAAAATTTGGTTTGCATATTTGGTCTCTCTAAGGTCTAGATAATTTCTAGTATTGAGTTTTGAACAACAAGGAAGACAGTGTAGAGTCTTATAATGTTTACAATATGTCTTTTATGTGAGTTTTGCTGCACCGGTTCATCCTTGAGTTTGCTTCAAATAACCTTGCTAGCCTAAACCTTGTATCGAGAGGGAATACTTCTCATGCATCCAAATCCTTGAGCCAACCACTATGCCATTTGTGTCCACCATACCTACCTACTACATGGTATTTCTCCGCCATTCCAAAGTAAATTGCTTGAGTGCTACCTTTAAATAATTCAAAATTTATCACCTCTTATTTGTGTCAATGTTTTATAGCTCATGAGGAAGTATGTGGTGTTTTATCTTTCGATCTTGTCATTTACTTTTGACAGACTTTCACAATGGACTAGTGGCTTCATCCGCTTATCCAATAATTTTGCAAAAAGAGCTGGCAATGAGGTTCCCAGACCTCAATTAATTAACTTGCATTAATAATTCTCTTCACATGTTTTGCTCGATTCATCAGGTAAGCAACTTAATTTTGCAAATAGACACTCCTCCATGGTATGTGAATGTTGGAAGGCACCCGAGGATTCGGTTAGCCATGGCTTGTGTAAGCAAAAGGTTGGGAGGAGTGTCATCCATAAATAAAGAAAAACTAAACTAAAGTACATGTGTAAACAAAAGAGAAGAGGGATGATCTACCTTGTCTGGTAGAGATAACGTCCTTCATGGGAGCCGCTCTTGAAAGTCCGGTTGATGAGGTAGTTAGAGTGCCCACTACCATTCGTTGACAACAACAAACACCTCTCAAAACTTTATTTTTATGCTCTCTATATGTTTTCAAAATCAAAGCTCTAGCACAAATATAGCAATCGATGCTTTCCTCTTTGAAGGACCATTCTTTTACTTTTATTGTTGAGTCAGTTTACCTATCTCCTTCCACCTTAAGAAGCAAACACTTGTGTGAACTGTGCATTGATTCCTACATACTTGCATATTGCACTTGTTATACTACTCTATGTTGACAATATCCATGAGATATCCATGTTATAAGTTGAAAGCAACCGCTGAAACTTAATCTTCCTTTGTGTTGCTTCAACACCTTTACTTTGATTTATTGCTTTATGAGTTAACTCTTATGCAAGACTTATTGATGCTTGTCTTGAAGTACTATTCATGAAAAGTCTTTGTCATATGATTCACTTGTTTACTCATGTCATTACCTTTGTTTTGATCGCTGCATTCATTACATATGTTTACAAATAGTATGATCAAGATTATGATGGCATGTCACTTCGAAATTATCTTTGTTATCGTTTTACCTGCTCGGGACGAGCAGAACTAAGCTTAGGGATGCCGATACGTCTCCAACGTATCGATAATTTCTTATGTTCCATGCTACTTTATTGATGATATCTACATGTTTTATGCACACTTTATGTCATATTTACGCATTTTCTGGAACTAACCTATTAACAAGATGCCGAAGTGCCAGCTCTCGTTTTCTCGCTGTTTTTGGTTTCGAAATCCTAGTAAAGAAATATTCTCGGAATTGGACGAAATCAACGCCCGTGTTCCTATTTTGCCCGGAAGCATCCGGAACACCCGAGAACCGCCGTAGAGGGGCCACGAGGCCCACCAAACCATAGGCCGGCGCGGCCGTGGGGGCCCGCGCCACCCTATGGTGTGGGCACCCCTTCGACCCTCCCGCGCCGCCTCTTCGCCTATTTAAAGCCCCCGCATCGAAAACCCCTACGGAGGAAGCCACGGTACGCGAAACCTTCCAGAGCCGCCGCCATCGCGAAGCCAAGATCCGGGGGACAGGAGTCTCGTTCCGGCACCCCGCCGGACGGGGAAGTGCCCCGGAAGGCTTCTCCATCGACACCGCTGCCATCTCCACCGCCATCTTCATCACCGCTGCTGCTCCCATGAGGAGGGAGTAGTTCTCCATTGAGGCTCGGGGCTGTACCGGTAGCTATGTGGTTCATCTCTCTCCTATGTACTTCAATACAATAATCTCATGAGCTGCCTTACATGATTGAGATTCATATGAGTTTTGTATCACTATTCATCTATGTGCTACTCTAGTGATGTTATTAAAGTACTCTATTCCTCCTCCACGTGTGTAAAGGTGACGAGTGTGTGCACCGTGTGAGTACTTGGCGTAGGCTATGATTATGATCTCTTGTAGATTATGAAGTTAACTATTGCTATGATATATTGATGTGATCTATTCCTCCTACATATGCATGAAGGTGACAAGTGTGCATGCTATGTTAGTACTTGGTTTAGTCTTTTGATCTATCTTACACTATAAGGTTACTAAAATATGAACATTAATTGTGGAGCTTGTTAACTCCGGCATTGAGGGTTCGTGTAATCCTACGCAATGTGTTCATCATCCAACAAAAGTGTAGAGTATGCATTTATCTATTCTCGTTATGTGATCAATGTTGAGAGTGTCCACTAGTGAAAGTCTAATCCCTAGGCCTTGTTCCTAAATATCGCTATCGCCGCTTGTTACCGTTTTACTCGCATTACTACTGCTGCGTTACTACTGCTTGTTTACTTCCCGCAATATTACTACCATCAACTCGCATGCCGCCGAGCTATTTTCTCGGCGCCGTACTACTCGCTCATATTCATTCATACCACTTGTATTTCACTATCTCTTCGCCGAACTAGTGCACCTATTAGGTGTGTTGGGGACACAAGAGACTTCTTGCTTTGTGGTTGCGGGGTTGCATGAGAGGGATATCTTTGACCTCTTCCTCCCTGAGTTCGATAAACCTTGGGTAATCCACTTAAGGGAAACTTGCTGCTGTTCTACAAACCTCTGCTCTTGGAGGCCCAACACTGTCTACAAGAATAGAAGCACCCGTAGACATCACACTCCCCTAGGCCCATAAATGGTGAAGTGTCGTGTAGTCGACGTTCACACGACACCACTAGAAGAATGACACCACAACTTAAATATCATAACATTGAATATTACTCAACCATAATTCACTACTAGCATTTAGACTTCACCCATGTCCTCAAGAACTAAACGAACTACTCACGAGACATCATATGGAATACAATCAGAGGTGATATGATGATGAATAACAATCTGAACATAAATCTTGGTTCAATGGTTTCACTCAATAGCATCTACCACAAGTATAGAATAACACCGGGAGAGTTTCCCCTATCAAACAATCAAGATCCAACCCAAATTGTTACAGCGGTGACGAGGTGCAGCGGTGGTGTTGGCGGTGTAGATGGTGGAGATGATGATGATGATGATGGAGATGATGTCCAGCTCGATGACGATGGCGATGGCGTCGATTTCCCCCTCCGGGAGGGAATTTCCCTGGCGGATTCCTGCCCGCCGGAGAGCTCTTTCTCTCTCGGTGTTCTCCGCCCCGCGAGGCGGCTGTAACCCTTCGTGAGGTCCTCTTCGTGGCTTAGGTTTTTGGGACGAAGGAGTACGCGAAGAAAAGGAGGCGAAAGGGCTGTGGGGCCCCCACACCACGAGGTGGCGCGGCCGAGCCATGGGCCGCGCCGGCCTGTGGTCCGGGCCCACAGTGGCTCCCCTCTTCTTCCCCTCTCCGGCTCCCTCCGTCATCCGGAAAAATAGGAATTTACGTGAAATTTCCTTCCACAGCTGATCTTCCGAAATATTGCGTTCGACGGTGCTTTTTCCAGCGGGAATCCCGGCTCCGGTGCTTGATCCTCCAATAATGATGAAACATGCAAAATAGATGAAATAACATAAGTATTGTGTCCCAATATGAAATATATCAATGAATAACAGCAAATTATGATACAAAATAGTGATGCAAATTGGACGTATCACTGACACGCTGGCGTCCATTGGACAGCCGCTCACGGACTCTGAGTTCAACTCCTTCATCGTCAATGGTCTTGACGAAGAGTATGATGGCCTGGTTGAGATCATCAATGAGCGGGGCAACTCCAATCCTATGATGGCACATGAGATATACTCCCGCCTTCTTCTCACCGAGCAGCGTGTCGAGTCGCGCCGGGCCAGCCGCAGCCGTGGTTCTCCCGCCGCGCACGCTGCCTACAAGGGCGGCTCTCCTGCCTCGGGCGCCCCGACCTCTGGCAAGGGGCCCGCGCCGCCCCCGTCCGCTCCTCCGTCCGTGCTGCCTGGCAGTGGGGCGCCGCGCGTCTGCCAACTCTGCGGTCTTAATGGACACTGGGCCTCCAAGTGTCATCGCCGTTTTCAGAAGAGCTTCCTTGGGCTCGGCAATGATGGCAAGGATACGCGCAATAATGCGCGTCAAGTGGCTATGGCTGATCGCCCCGCGCCGGCCCCGAAGCCCCAGGGACATACTCAGTCCTACTCCATCGACCCGCACTGGTACATGGACTCTGGGGCAACGGAGCACCTGACGAGCGAGATGGGGAAGCTCCACACCACCGAGCCTTACCACGGTTCCGACAAGGTCCACACCGCCAACGGAGCAGGTATGCACATCTCCCATATTGGTCAAGCATCTCTTCTCACTAGCCATGCAAATAGGAGCCTTCATCTTCGTAATGTTCTTAGAGTACCATCTGTGACGCGCAATCTACTCTCAGTTCCTAAACTCACTTTTGACAATAATGTGTTTTGTGAATTTCACCCGTTTGATCTTTTTATTAAGGATCGGGACACGAGGGACGTGCTTCTTAGTGGGCGTCTATGCCAGGGCCTCTATCGTCTGGAGCATCCTGGCGTCTCTCGCGTTTTCAGTGGAGTTCGCGTCTCGCCGTCACAGTGGCATGCTCGCCTTGGTCATCCTGCCACTCCTATTGTTCGCCATATTTTGCGTCGTCATGAGCTTCCTAGCATGCCTAGTAATAAAGATGTAGCAAGTGTGTGATGCTTGTCGGCAGGGGAAGAGTCATCAACTTCCTTTTTCGGAGTCTACTCGGGAGGTGAAATATCCTCTAGAGCTTGTGTTTACAGATGTATGGGGCCCTGCCCAAACTTCTGTTAGTGGTCATAATTATTATATCAGTTTCGTTGATGCCTACAGTCGTTTTACTTGGCTTTATCTTATCAAGAGAAAATCTGATGTGTTTGATATCTTTGTTCAGTTTCAAAAACATGTTGAACGCCTCCTCAAGCATAAGATTGTTCATGTTCAGTCAGATTGGGGTGGTGAGTATCGCAACCTCAACTCCTTTTTCCAGTCGCTTGGGATCTCTCACCGTTTAGCATGTCCACATACACATCAACAGAATGGCTCTGTAGAACGTAAGCATCGTCACATTGTCGAAACTGGTCTTACTCTTTTGGCCCATGCATCGGTTCCCTTTCGATTTTGGAGTGATGCTTTTACCACGGCATGTTTTCTTATCAACCGTACTCCCACACGTGTTCTAAACATGAAGACTCCCATTGAACTCCTCTTGAATGAACAACTTCGACTATACTTTCTTTAAAGTGTTTGGTTGTGCTTGCTGGCCGCATCTTTGCCCATATAATAAACGCAAGCTGGAATTTCGGTCCAAAAAGTGTGTCTTTCTTGGCTATAGTTCCCTTCATAAAGGTTACAAATGTCTTCATGTTCCTACCAATCGAGTCTATATCTCTCGGGATGTAGTGTTTGATGAGCATGTTTTTCCCTTTGCCAAACTACCTATCTCCACCAATGAGTCTCCTTCCTTGCATTCATCTTCCATTGCCCCTGACCAATTTGAAGATGTTGCATACTCTCCGTATTGTTGCCTAACCATGGTGCGAGCACCGGACGTGGAGCTCGCTTGGAAATTCTGGAGGCACCCGTACCTCCATCGCCGACGCCATCCGACGCGCACGTCGATCGTGCTGCGCCCCTGCATGGCCTCGGTCCGCGCGCCTATGCACGTTCACCTGACGTGCCCTCGACGCCGCGAGCCGCGTCACCTCCTGCCGCTGGGCCGGCCTCGCCCCGTACCTGGCCTGCCCCGCCGTCGCCCAGCCCCACGCCCGCTTCGCCGTCGTCATCTGCCTCTCCTGGGCTGCCTCCTTCGCCGGGCAGCCCAACGCCTGTGACGCCCACGGCGGGCTCTGGCTCCGTCTCGCCCAGTCCCTCGTTGACTGGGTCGTCGCTGTCGCCATCACCCAGCCCCTCGACGGCTGGGTCCTCTCCGTTGATGTCTTCCAGCCCCTCCTCGGCTGCACCTTCGACATCGACGGCTCCCGTGCTGCGTCCGCATACGCGCAGCCGCAGTGGCATTTTTCGCCCCAAGGAGCGCACTGACGGTACTGTCGCTTGGCATGCTGCGTGTATGACTGCTGCCATTGCAGATCCGTCCTCTGAGCCTCGCACATACCAGGCTGCTATGAGTATTCCTCATTGAAGAGAGGCCATGGAACAGGAGTATCAAGCTCTTCTTCGTAATGAGACGTGGACTCTTGTTCCTCCACCACCGCGAGTGAACGTCATTGACTCTAAATGGGTTTTCAAAGTGAAGAAGCATTCTGATGGGACTATTGAGCGCTACAAAGCGCGCCTTGTTGCCCGAGGTTTTCGTCAGCGTTATGGTCTTGACTATGAAGATACCTTCAGTCCAGTGGTCAAGCCTACTACCATCAGGCTTCTTCTCTCCATTGCCGTCACTCGAGGATGGTCTCTTCGTCAGCTTGATGTGCAGAATGCCTTTCTTCATGGTCTATTGGAGGAGGAGGTCTATATGCGACAGCCACCTGGTTTTTCTGATCCTGATCGTCCTGATCATATATGTCGTCTTACTAAAGCACTTTATGGGCAAGCTCCTCGTGCCTGGCATGCTCGTCTTGCGACTGCTCTCCGTGCTCATGGTTTTACACCGTCTGCTGCCGACTCATCATTATTTCTTCTACGAAGCCTGCGAGTCACTATGTACTTGTTGGTCTATGTGGATGATATTATTCGGTCAGCTCCTCTCGGCTTGCTGCCAATGCTCTTGTTCGTTCTCTTGGTACTGATTTTGTTGTCAAGGATCTTGGGAAGCTTCTCTATTTTCTTGGAGTGGAGGTCGCTTCTCGTGATGCTCGGACTTGTCATGACACAAAAGAAGTACTGCTTGGACTTGTTGCGGCGGGCTGGGATGCTTAAGTGTAAGACGACTTCTACACCCATGTCTTCCACCGACAAGATTACTTACGTTGATGGTGAGCTTCGTCTTCGCGGATGCGACGGACTACGGGAGTATTGTTGGTGGTCTTCGATGCACTTGACGATCACGAGACCGGATATCTCTTATGCTGTCAACAGAGTTTGTCGGTATTTACAGGCCCCTCGCGACACTCATTGGTCTGCTGTCAAGCGCATATTGCGCTATGTTAGACTTACTGTGTCTTATGGGCTGCATATCCGACCGAACCCCTATGGGGTCCTTTCGGCGTATTCTGATGCGGACTGGGCTGGCAGTCCGAATGACAGGCGATCTACGGGGGCTATGCTTGTGTTCTTTGGCTCTACTTTGATCGCCCGGAGTGCTCGGAAACAAGCTACTCGTGTCACGTAGCAAGCATCGAAGCTGAGTATAAGGCTGTGGCCAATGCTACTGCTGAGATCATTTGGGTACAGCTCTTTGCTTCAGGAATTGGGTATATCCCAACCGCAGCCTCCTATCCTTTGGTGTGATAACATCGGTGCTACATACCTTTCCGCAAATCCGGTATTTCATGCCCGAACGAAACACATCGAAGTTGACTATCACTTTGTACGGGAACGTGTGTCACGGAAGCAATTACGGATCAGGTTCATCTCTTCTAAGGATCAACTTGCAGACATCTTCACCAAGTCATTGCCTCTTCCATAGTTTGAGGCTTGCAGGCGCAATCTTACCCTTCTCGATTCTTTAGGAAGTGGCTAAAATTGAGGGAGGGTGTTAGACTGTATATAGCTTCCGTGTATGTGTACGTATTGTACCTTTGTAACACACTCATTATATATATATGTGATAGGCCACCCCTAGAGGGTTGTGCCGGTTCCCCCAAACCTATTGTCTTACAATAGTGCCCTTATAGAAAATATAGTCTATACACTACATTTTGGCAAAAGGAAAATACCATTATGTTACCGACTTACCGTGTATTATGTAGCTAGTAATATGACAATACCCTATTATTTCCGAGTGTGACTAGTCTCACGTTGCAACACCCATGTCACTACTCACATCATCATCATCATCATATAATGTACCAATAGCATAATATATGGACCATTGGATCTATCCAATCGGATGGCTCTCATTATTTGAATAAAATTCTAGAATTCGTGGCACAACACATACCGTTGGATAAAGGAATCGTATGGTCATTATTTATGGAATTCACTTTAGATCTACCATGAGCAGTGTGTGACCCACATTTCAGAACTATCCAAAGAACAAAACTCATGCAATGCAGGAGTACAATGGGTGAGAGAATTCAAATTGATAGAAATGTCTGGATAATCGTGTATGTGGTTGTACCCCTATCAACCTATTCGTGCACTGTTGTATGCACATAAATATTTTTAAAAAGGTACAAATAGTATGATTATATGGAGGAGAAGGGGAAGAAATCTGCAAATAACCCATAAAAAAATCATTCTTTTTCTCAATCTCATAGCTAACACGAGAATGGGAAAAAGTAATAAAACAAGAACGTCAAAAAGACACCTTTCTTCTTCCACCTATTTTAAGAAATTTGGAGTTTGACTTTGATAAGCTAAAAGATTTCACAATACTTCATTGATAAGTAAAGTATTTGTGAAAAGATGAAACTTTGTTGGAAACTCAAAATGTATGACGAGCATAGTTACTAAAAAGCATCATATTTCAAAGTTTAAAAGAATAATCTAAAATAACATGTATGTAGTTAAATAATATATTCTACAAGCGTGCAAAATCTTTATGTGAAATACTTAATATTCTTGGGTACACAAATTTGATAGAAGTGTGAATATGAGTACAGTGAAGCGTGCACTTTCTCAAAACTCCAAAAATTATCATATTTTGTCATCTACAAGCGTGCAAAATCTTTATGTGAAATACTTAATATTCTTGGGTACACAAATTTGATAGAAGTGTGAATATGAGTACAGTGAAGCGTGCACTTTCTCAAAACTCCAAAAATTATCATATTTTGTCATTTGTGTATCATTGAATACCAAAGAGATTTGCGTTGAAATTTTACATGCTTGTAGTATATATCATTGATTTTTTTAATTTTTTCTAAAATAACTTTTGAATTTTTTTAAATTAAAAGGCTCACATAAACTCAGGAGCCATTTGTCCGACTACTATATTCGTTACAAAGAATCACTGGTCTATGCATTGTGCTTGATGCAAACATAAAAAAATAGACACTTCCACAAATTTTCATTATAAATATTACATACTAAGATTTGACATCAAATTTGCTGTTGCTTCACTTTTTGTTCACTGATTCGCCACAGAGAACGTGCAAATCACTTACAATTGACGTGCCGCCTTAATTTCCAAGCGTGTTGACCTACACAACGACCAGCGTCCCTTCGTGAGCGCGCCTTTCACTTTCCCCACACCTGACGAGCCGACCAGAGCAATGGACGCGGGTGGCGGCGCCGGCGAGCAGCTGAGCCTATCTGCGGTTCGCGACCAGCTGATCCGCGAGGAGGATTCCATCGTCTTCGCCCTCATCGAGCGCGCCAAGCGCCCGCGCAACGCGCCGGCCTACTCGCTTGCCGCCGCCGGCGGCTCCCTCGCGGAGTTCTTCGTCCGGGAAGCCGAGGCAGTGTACGCCAAGGCAAGCCTCATTCACTTCTCGGCGTCTTATCCAGAAATTAATCTCACATGCTCGGGCGGGGGTGGCAGGATTCCACCGGATCGATTCAGATTTTGCCGTCCTATTACTGTAGCTGGTTCAGAATTTGATCTGGCCGTTCCATCCGTTTTTGACGTAGTGCAGCCATGATGAGCTTCGATAGGAATCTAGAGTTCATGGCGTGGTGTCATTTTTGGGGAACTGTTCCCGGCTGTGAAATGTTACATTGTAGGTAGCACACTAGCAGTAAAGTACATAGGCACACATGGATAAATATGATGAAATTATAAGCATGTTGACTGTTGTTCAATTTATCAGTCGTCTTCATCATTATGATTGTTACACAGAGTCCTCTGTGTAACAGTCACACAGATCTTACAGAGGCTGGACTTGGATTTGCTTCTTTGGGTCTGCACGTTTGGTGTTGGGGGCACTTGTTCACTTGGGTCTCAACATTCGATTAATGAAAGGAAACTTCTGAGAATCAATCCTTGGTTATATTGGCTTGTCTAACTCATCAGGACTACCTCCAAATGACAAAAAAAAAAAGAATCTGAAATGCGACAGATTCGTATTAACACAATTTCTAACAGATAGCCAGCTTGACGAGGAAAATGCATAAACCAGCAACCAGGAACTGTACCCATCCCCTTCGATCCCAGATTCCCAGATGGCGGCGGCCCAATGCGATCACCCGGAGGCAACAGCCGGTCCTCGCATCGAGCCTTCATCACCTGCGAAGAAAGTAAGCAAACCGGTGACAAGTGGGTTTTGTCTCAACATGGATCGAGGCGGAGCTTCAGCGGGGCAAGGCTGGGCAGCTGCCTGGGCTCTAGCAAGAATCACTTGTTTAAGTTATAGAACACATAGAGTAGTTAAGTAAATGTTCAGTGGGAAAAGAGCCATTGGCCAAGACCTTTTGTGGCTTGCCCAGGCTATCTAGTTTTGCTAGCTCCACCATTGCACGTGGAGCCGCCGGCAGCCGGCCGGCTGCCGACGCATTCGCCATCACCCGTGGGTAAGTCATCCCATCGGACCACCGCCGCCTGGCAAGAAAGGAGGCAGACTGGAGACTCCTAGCCCGGCTAAACCACTGGAGCAGCCTCCATCGCCTCCGGGTGGTCGCATCGGGCCGCTGCCGTCTGGGATCATAGGGAACGGGTGGGCGCAAACTGGTGCAGCTTGCTCTGCCCTACAGATTTTTGTTGGCACACACTCAGGGCCACGATGGCACGATGGCAGTTGGGTTACCCATTAGGCAGACACCGAAGGCCCTCATTGTCTGATAGTCTGTTAAACGGTGTAAGCAGATCATTACTGCTCCTTGCTAATAATTAACCGTAGAAGTCACTGGCTTGTGCAACAGAAAATTTGAGTCACTGGTTTGTGCAACAATGGTCCCAAGAGTTGCTGGTTTGTGCAATTTCCTCCCAACTAGATGAGGAAATTCTCGCAAAAACTAAGATAGGGAAAATATTTAGGAATTAGGAATTATTTTAAGTTGGTATCCTAGCCAGGACATCCTATTGAAACATCAAACTGTTTTATTGACATTAAAACATCGTAGCTATGCTTATAGTGTGATATCTCATTAATTATGACTGTGCATCTGTGTGCATGATCTAATTTATATCTGTGAAATATCATAGGCTGGACACTATCAAAAGCCAGAAGATGTTCCATTCTTTCCTCAAGATCTTCCGCCACCTCTCTTTCCTACCAAAGGTTACCCAAAGGTGAATACTGCGCTTTAACATTATAGTATCAGGAATAGATGACTTATGACTTACTATTACTGGGATGCTGAGTTACTTGTTCTGTTCTTAGGTTTTGCACCCTTCTGCTTCACGGGTCTGTGTGAATGATGCAATATGGAAGATGTATTTTGATGAATTGCTCCCATTATTCACTGCGAATGGTGATGACGGTAACTATGCAGAAACAGTTGCATTAGATTTTGCATGTCTGCAGGTATATGTTGAACATGGACATTTATTTCGATGTTCTATCTAATTAATAATGTCATAATGTGTATGCATGATTGTCATTTATTGATAGTCACTTTGATGCTAGTGTATATCAGTGAAATATACTGATAATTTGCTTGTAGGCCCTCTCAAGAAGAATTCATTGTGGTAAATATGTTGCTGAGGTGAAGTTCAAAGATTCTCCTCAAGATTATAGCCCACCAATACATGCTAAGGTTAATTTAGTTAAAACCTTATACTCCGCCTCCCCATATTATCTTCCATATCTTACATTGCTGAAACTATTTATATTTTTCGAAATATAATTTCGTGACTTGTTTATATTAATGCACCTTGACCATTCACATTTGAACAATAGCCACTAGGCTAATGTGTGCTATGTAAGACTGGAGCTTGTGATTTTCTTTATCTTCCCGCTCAATGCAGGACAACAATGCTCTGATGAACTTACTAACATTCAAGGCGGTTGAAGAAAAGGTCAAGCAGAGAGTAGAGAAGAAGGCCAGGATATTTGGACAGAATGTCACTTTGGAGGAGAACAGTGTTAACAAGCAAGATGACAATGCCTGTGATAGTGAATGCAAAGTTGATCCAAAAGTGCTTTCCAAGTTATATGATCTGTGGGTAATGCCTTTAACAAAGGATGTTGAAGTCGAATATCTTCTTCAGCGTCTAGACTGAATCACCAAACAATTTGAGATGAACAAGTATGTTGTAGCCTTTGCCATATAGTGGAAAGGCTTTATCGAATGTGTCCTTGAAAATTCGTGTAAAGCTTATTTTAATACATATGTAACAACTACGCTGAGTGATATACAGCCTCTTGGTTAGTTGAATAATATTCCCCTGATCGTAACAATTTATCACTGAACCAGCTGTTCAACATGGTGGGGTGAGGATAGTCCCTACATAACTATGGTGGTTGATCCCGAGGGCTTGCTGAATTCCAAGAAAGCCCTACAAAACCAACGCAGTGTGAAATAAATTTCCAACGTCTCGGCAGCCGCTGCTAAAGCCTTGTGGCAGTCAGTGCCTCCAGAGTAGCACAATCTAGAACAGGCTAAAAAACTATCGCTGCCTGAGCTCTGCTTTCTGGTCTCCAAATTAACAAGAAATCTCGACATGGGCTACTTCTGATAGGCCAACTGTCGCACCAGAGAGAGGGGAGGAGATGCAGATATTCATGAAGACGCTGACGAGGAAGACGGTCATGCTGGAGGTGGAGAACAGCGACACCATCGACAATATGAAGGCCAAGATCCAGGTCATCCTCCTCTTGTCCCCTCTCACCTTTTTTTTTCAAGTACACGATTCGTTCTATGTGAGATGATGATCCTGGAATCGGATTGGCAGGCTCTGTTTTATTTACCTACAAGTCGGCATAGAAGTGAAACCATCTGTGTGTAGTTGCTTTCCTCCTTTGGTACCAATTTGTTGCAGCGTGATAATGTCAGAGTGCAGCTCAGTGTGATCCTTTGCCAACTGACTACAACATTCAGAAAGAGTCGACACTTAATTTTGTCCTGAGGCTCAGGGGAGGGATGCTGGTTAAGGTGAATTTCAACTTTAGTTCAAGCTAGACATCATCCTTAGTTCCTTACTCTGATGCAGAACTGTTGCACTTGCAGGCTAATTTATGCTGGAAAGCAGCTTGCTGACAATAAAACTGCTAAAGATTACAACATTGAAAGTGGTTCAGTGCTCCATCTCGTGCTCGCTCTGAGGGGTGGTCACTAGAAATATATTCAGGGTAGAGCAGCTTGGTTTATGTTATTTTCTCCCTACCATTGCACTTAACTTAAAGCCATTCCCTTGGCATGATTGGAGTGCCATGTTTTTGGTACATAGGTGGCTAAACAAGTGAAGAACCTATTTATCAACAGCTTTGTCATCTGATTAAATGTCAAGCTTCCCTGTCTCTACTTTAAACCAGAAACATTAATATATTGAAGATACTGACTCCATGCTTTTCTTCACCTTTTTCTCTTCTGGTGATTACAAATGCAGCTGAAATGTGTAAGCGGATAATAAATTAGCTCAACCAGATTATGGTCCTGGACGCTTGGCTCCATATGTAATAGTAACATTATCCATCTACTGCTTATTCCCCACCTCACTTGGTTTAAATATGCTAAATCCTACTTTGGACTATGATCACGAAGTTTCAGGTTTTCTTTTTTAGAATGACTGCTCAGTAGAAATTTAATGCCTAATATAAAATAAAAATAGTTGGCATCCATCGATAGACAATTAGGTATTAGTTTATGAAATGCTGTATGTAGTATGTCTGTCTTTGTTATGCAAGTTGGGCACAAGAACTGTTCTCTTTGCTCCAACTTGTGATAAGTTTTGAACGGCTGGCACGATTTGCAGCTTATTTCATATTGCAAATGTTTATCTTCTTGGTGGTTGCAAATTTTAAAATAAGCAGGGCATACATTCATCCACGACAGCTATGATGAGAAGCTACTTTTGGGTGGTTATAAAGTAAGCAAAACTGATAGGATGCATATCATCACTTATCCTATTCATCACAACAGTGGGTTCCACTGTGATTATATTGATCTAATCTGTGCTCTGCTTGGACTGTTTGGTATAATGGAAAATATACAGATTTTAATTTATTTCATTATTTCACGCACTAGTAGAATTGTCTAGAACATTTCAAGACAGATGGAACAGGATGTGATAGGAAGTGAGTTGCTTGAATAATGAGTACCAATAGAGGCTTGCTGAGTGCTTCTGCACAAATGATTTATGAAGTGTATCTGAATAAATATGCGTGCTCATATTTATTATTTTGTACCTATGTCGCCAGAAAAATACAGATGCCTATCCTGCTATCTGTTGTTAGGTTTTAGAGCATGATCTGAACTGCATCCTTGTACATGTCAGTACAGTCATTTCCATTATCTTACTTTTTTTCAGAGAATAGGCTGTATGCCTATTGGTGCAAAATAATATCTTGAACTACTCTTTACCGTTCACTAACTATATATCTTGTTTCTTCTAGCATATGTACTATTTAATTTAACTTTTCAGCTTTGATTTGGTACATTCCCGAGCACCTGCAAGACCATCTTAAGTGGATTGCTGTTATGGATCCCTTTCCGTGCCTTTTTCTGCAAGATCTGTTTTGTTTGCTTGGCTCACTAGCTGATTGGACAGATATTTTGTTTTTCCTTGGCCAAATTGCAGTTTATATTATAATCAGGTGCATTGTGTCATGCAAGTAGATTGGACTTATTATGCATATTCTTGTTTGTATTGCAGTCTTTATTAGGCTCAGGCATGATGTCATGACAGTCATAAATTTATTCTCAATGCATATGATTGCTTTTGCCTTTAGTTTGTAGCCTCCTATCCTTGAAAGTTATTTGGACCAAGAGAATTCTAAAGCATACACGTTGAATAGCTTTAAAAAATACACAAAAATGTGAAATTAAAAATTCCACTTTATTTGTTTATACAAAAAAGAATATCTATCTATTATATTCTGATTGCACTTGGAAATTAATTATGCGAACATCTATTCTGACGTCCATATGTTTTGTCTGTTGTGGCATTAGCGGTTACTCCTGTAAAAGTGTAATGTAGTTTACCCTCGGTTGCATTCCATTCTTTATTTTGAGAACATATTCCAAACCGCCGTACTGTTATTTGGGCTCAGTTGCAGTTAATATTTTGTAACGGCTAATTCGTTTCTTTGAAGTTACTAGTATCTATTTTCCTAACGGTTAATTCGTTTCTTCGAAGTTACTATCTATTTCCTTGACTTCTCTGATGTGCTGTTTGTAAACGGCAGTAAACATTTGTTTTTTCCTTTCCAGATTTTGGAGAACAAAATGATACTGACCCAAATTTGTAGGATTAATTTGTTTCTCATTTGTGTAGACTTGGTGGTTCCAGTTTTGGTGTTCTGGAAACGTGCCCCTGGCCGGGTCCAGTGAACATTTCAGCTGCTATATATTGACTAGTATTTGATTTGCCTTTTATGCTATCTGGAGTAGGTACGATGTGATCTCAAAATGGATACTTTCTTTTGTGGACTACCCGTTGAACTGGACCCATCAAACTGATGTACGAGCCTTCTGTTTCGGGGATTTGATGTATGTGATCTTGTGCAACAAAAGAAGATACGGCTGGAAGATACAACCAGGAGAACCATTAGTTATGACCTTTTGCAGTGCTCATTAAGTCATGATATGAACTACAAAGCTTCTCCATGACAGCTAGTGATTGGCTGATTCGTACTTCTTTTCTCGATCATAAATTATTGTTAGTTGGTTGCTGCTGATCCTCGTCACTCGATTTTAGTCAGTTCATCATTATCTGCTTTATTTTTAGCTTTATTTTTATATTCCTTTGGTGGGTTCAGATTTCACCGTAGCTAGAGAAGGCGAATTGAGAATCCCCTCCGCCGCCATAAAGGAGTAGAGGAGTGACAACTAGGGTTCAAGGGAGTGGGTGAGAGCAACTAGAGTGAAAACGTTTATATAGGACACGTGAACTTTTGGGCTGCTTAGAATGGCAACATGAAAATATAAATATCTGGTGCCAATATGGTCCACATTGGTAGTGGATCTTACTATAAAATACGCGTGGCCAATGTGAGTACCCCCGGCAACCCATATCGTCAATGTTGGTCTATAAACCTCCATTGGCAATGTGGTTAACCCAGTTCTGCCATCCCTCATAACCCACACTTTATTTATTTTTTACCATGTCTTACATATGGCACTTCCCTTTTCTTCTTTTTGTTTTTTCCCTTTTATGGGTTGTTCTCTGTATACATTTGTACTGATTTTAGAGCATCTCCAGTCGCGTTCCCAAAAACGTCCCCCAAACCACGCCGGATCGAGCGTTTGGGGGACGTGTTTTGTTCGTGCCGCGTTTGGAGGACGTCGCTCCCCAACCGCGTCCCCCAAACGCCGCCCCAAATGAATATTGGTGCACGAAAATAAAGGTTTTCATTCAATTTTGATTATATATTACAAAGTTTGAATGAAAACGGCTAGCTTTCATCTAAACCTAGCCTACGGACCGCCCGGCGGTGCGTTCGACGGCCCCGCCCCGGCGTCGTCTGCCCTCCGCCGCAGCTCTTGATGCGCGCGCCGCCTCTCCGTGCGTAGGGCGGTGGCCAGACGCGCTGCTCCAGCAGCGCGTCGATGTCCGCCCACCCCTGCTGCGCCGCTTGGAGGGAGAGCTCGACGGCGCGACGAATCTGCGCCTCTTCGCGGGCATGGGCGTCGTCCTGGAGCTTCTTCTCCGACTCGAAGGACTCGACGAGCGCGCTGCTGATCGGCCGTCTTGTCCGGGTGCGGCCCGTCGTCGTCGGACCACTCGAACTCGTCGTCGTTGTCGTCGTCCTCCACCTCGGTCTCCTCCTCCTCCGCCTCGGCCTCCTCCTACTCCACATCCGTTGGCGCCTCCATCATCGCTGCCGCCAACGCGTCGGCCTCCGCCGCCAACTCGTCCGCCCGCCTCGCCCAGGCCACCTCCGTTGCCGCCAGCGCCGCCTCCCGCTGCTGACGCTCCTCCGCCGCCAGCTGCTGCTGGCGCTCGATCGAGTCCCGCCACCGGCGCTCGATCGCCTCCCGCCGTTCATGGTGCAGCGTGTCCCGCTCCTCTTGCTGGCGGCGGCGCTCATCAGCCCACCGCTGCTCCATCTCCTCCGTCCGGCGCCGTCACGCCTCTTCTGCCATCGAGGCGTCGAACACCGCAATGGTGTCCGCCATCGCCTCCTCGTGCCACGCTGCTGCCGCCGCGGCCTCATCAGCTGCGGGGCCAGGGCGCAGAACGCCGCTAGATCCGCCGCGTGCGCCGCCTCACGCTGCTAGCGGGCCTGCTGCTCGAGTGTCTCCCGCCGCTGCTGACGATGTGCACGCCCGTTATGCATCCCTCGCTGCCGGCCGCTCTTCCCGGGCGGCGGGGTCGATGTCGACCTGCGAATCCGGTGCGCCAGGTGGAGGAGACGGCGGTGGAGGGAACTGGCCAGCGCCGGGGCGGTTCGCCATCGCCACTGGTGGTGGGGGAGATGGCGGTGGAGCGGCGAGGGCTGTGTTTGTTGCCGGTGCCTGTGGTGGCTACCATTGAGACGGGAGGCCTTTTATAGACGCCGGCGTCAGAAAGAAAGCGCGGGAAGAGGCGAGAAGAGGCGGGAAGATCGCGTGGGAACGGGCGGTGGCGTGCGAACGCCGGTGACACGTGGAGGCTGCGCAGCACCGACGAGACGTCTCGCCTGCCCCTCCGTCGCCATTAAGGCAAAGATGCCGTCGCGCGAATAACTTCCGCCGCGAGGTAGGCGACGGTTAGGTCCAAACTTGAATGAGTCGCTGACGGGTCGGCCCCGCCACTCCCCGCCTCGATTTTCGTTGTGTCCGGCGTGCCCGGTGCGTCCCCTATGGGACGGGGACGGGCTCGGGGCGCCGGACACCGTATCGGGCCGCGTCGGACAAATTGGGCTTTGGGGGACGCGGCTGGAACCGGTTTTTGGTCCGGCGCACCCCAAATTGTTTTGGGAAACGCTTTGGGGGACGCGAGTGAAGATGCTCTTAGCTTCCTTTATTAGATGATTGTGCATCTTCTGCATCTGTATATCTTCTTTGTTTCCCCATTTAAGCTTTGCATCTTCTGTAAAACGTTGACAGCCTTGAGTCGCTTCATAACAAACGGAAACGGCGGGAAGTCTTTTGCCTCGTCATTCTTGAAAAAGGAGAGAGAAGAAGAAGCTGATGTGGACATGTCGACTTGTTAAAATCAGGGACAAAACAGCTGCAAAATGGACGAAGGTTGTCATCCAAGCGGTATTGATAGTTGGTGACGGCATTTTGAACCGTACTAGAAATTTGTGGGTTTAATCTGAACTTTAGGGGGGCTAATTTGGGCTTTTCTCCTTGGAAAGCTTTGTACTGTGCCAGCCCAGGATACAAGGAGCAGCACGCTCCAGCCTAAACAAAAAATTCCGCTCGTTTCATATAGTTTGAGACAGATGAACAACCAACTTGAGAGAAAGTCTGTCAGAAGGTGACCTTGTTGTTCTTGAGGGTTACTGCAAAACCCTCCGCAATATTAATCCATGCATCAATCTGCACCTTACACATGTCAATCTACGAATGAGAGTATAACGTATCTACAGTTCTTCGTGGTCACCAAAATCAAAACCGAGGAGACCGTGGAAGGACGTGATGGAACATCAGAACTCCCGGGGGTCCACGAACAAGAATTCGGCCGGAGGCAAGGTCGTCCAGTCGTCGTCGTCGTCGCCAGCATTGCCAGTACTGTCAGCGTTGGAGCCGAGCTTCTTGACGCACCAGACGTCCTCGTCGCAGGAGAAGCTCGGCCAGTGCGGTACGGCGGCGGCTGCGGGGTCGTCAGGCCCGAGGTCGGCGGCCACGACGGCGCAGGCAGGGTTGTTGCGCGCGACGTTGTGCGCGTGCCGGCATAGCGAGCGGAGCAGAGCGGGGCCCTCGGGGCCGGACATGCGGAGGCCGTAGAGGAGGTACGTGCCGAACGGGCGGAACACGTCCGGGAGGGACGGGACGCGCAACCAGGGCGCGTGCCGGTCGAGCGCCCGCGCCGCGGCGAGGGACGCGCGGAGGAGCGGCGCGACGCCGCCGACGCGGAGGCGTAGTGAGCGCGTGGCGTCCCAGACGCTGAGCAGCGCGAAGGACGGCGGGAGGGACGGGTCCGGGTCGCGCTCGACGGCGAGGTAGGTGCCGAGGGTGAGCTTGTGGGCGAGCAGCGCGGGGAGGTCGGTGGGAACGAACTCGGCCGGCGAGAGCAGGGAGGCGTAGGCCGCGGCCGCGAGCTGCGGCGGCAGCTGCAGCACGTGGTGCGCGCTGGGGACACGCACGCGGTGCCGGTGCACCGGGTGGCCGAGGAACACCGGCCGCCGGAACGGCGCGTACCCAAAGCGTCCGGTGAAGAGCGCGAGCGAGGCGGAGTTGGATGCTGTGGTCGCCATGGTCGCGTGCGCCGCGCCCCTGGCCTCGCACCACGCCTCGGCGCGCCGCACCAGTTCCGTTGCGATGCCGAGCCGCCTGCACACCACCCGTACGGTCAGAAACTACTCGCATATATAGGTCATGCAAAAATGCAGCTAATTACACACGTCTGTCGAAATTACCTGTGAGATGGGGAGACCCTGAGGCCGAGGAGGCAGGCCACCTTGGTGAACTGCTTCTTCTTCCCTCGGCTCACCGTCCTGACGCACGCCTTGATCACTCCCACCACCTCTCCTCCTTCCTCTCCATGCTCGGCTACCTACACAGCATATTACACAGCTAATTAATTAACTTGATGTGTACTTCCTCAAGAAAAATATTTTCGTAACTTAACTTGTTGCAGAACATCACTGTCAAATTAGAGTGGCGTGTACTCGAAGTGTCGGACAAGTGTCAATGACAACAGGGAGAAGGAGCAGGTTATAATTGTTACCAGGATGACGTAGTCGGGCGAGTGGCGCACCCTGGCGAACGGGTCGCCGATCTGCTCCACGTAGAGCGACATGCCTTGCTTCTTCGCCGTCTTCTTCCTCCTCCTCCACTTCTTGGCGCAGCCGCCGTCGACGGCATCATCGGCGGTTGACGCCTCCTCGGGGCTCGCCTGGTCACCGGAGAGGCCGACCTGGCACCGCCGCTCGAGATCCTCGACCGCCGGCAAGTCCCTCCCCATGTCGAACTCCCTAACACGTATCGCCATCGTATTCTCCTTACACATCACCCTCTAGCTGATAAATCTCTTTGCTCTATGATGATCTCTCTCAAGCTTCTCGAGCTAAGAGCAATCAAGAACTATATGTAGCCTAATTGATCTGTGGCTATATGAGCTTGTAGCAAACACTTTGTGTGAGCGCTTCTGATCGGTTTGGGAGGGAAGGAACTGGAATTTATACACGCATGTTGACAGGGAGAGAGAGAGAGGCCAGGGGGCTTGGTGCGGCCAGGAGGAAATAACGGGCGATATGCAAAGGGACAGGGGATATTAAAATATTCACGGGCTTATTTTTTTGTATAATGAGCTTGAGAGCTTGATTTGATCATAAGGACGATTAACTTAGTGTATTGAGTATGACCGCAAGCTAGCTAGTCCCGCAAATAAAACTAATCTCTGTGCTTATCTGCTCTGCCTACTGATCTCTTGGGATCTGTGCAGTTCAACTTTTAGTCATCAATGTATCTGCATTGCTAGGGTTTCTTTGGAGAAGCCCTTCCATTTTGTCATATCCTTACTTAGTTTGGGATGTATCACACCTTTTCACATTCTACTCACGAAATGATCCAAATTAAATACAGACGTAGCTGGAATTATGTGTCAGTGACATGTATGATGTAACCTTAAAAGTCACATACACAAGGAACCTATACAACTCCTTGGGACACTACTCATTAAACAAATGATTGTTCTAATCAGTGTGTACCTTTAATTTTATTTTTTTGCCATAACCTAAGCCTCAGTTGTGGCACAAACAATAATTATTGGATAGTAGCTTGGGACATTGTCTCAAAGCCTACAAATTCTAGGGCATCCAAACATATATTCTGCTAATAGAATTTGTGGATATGTTACTCCGGATGTAATCTAGCTTGGAGCATCATATATCCCGATCATAGACTTGGAAGCACAAAAACATATCCAAGGAACAACACTGAAATGTAATGGAAATTAGAGCTGGATATTCTTTTTTTTTTCCTTGGTCCACGCTATCGTAAATCGGAGATTCTCTTTACCACTTTTACTTCAGCGTACCCCTCCCCTAAACTCAAACACATCAACAGTCCATATTGCTTTATACCCCCTTCATTATTGAGGGTATGATAGCCATTAATTCATTTTATGCGCTTTATGCGACTTTATTTGTATTCATCCTCGCCAGCCACTTCTCGTGAGGTCCATGTATGCCTGACAATGACAACCAGGTCGGTCGGTGACGTCAACTTCATGCACTTGTGTGCAACCATCGGGGTTGAGTAGCTCGGTCATCGACATGAACTAATGGTACACGTGTGGGCGGGGAACAACTCAGCCAGCGACATGAAGTTCACGAACGCGTGTTGTAGGTGAGCAGCTCGGTCGGCGATGTTAACTGATAGTATGAGGTGTGGGTGGCGACAGCGCTCAGCCGACGACATGAAGTCCGCGTATGTGTGTCGTAGATTGGCAGCTCAGCCGACAATTTAAAGTCCAAGTACGCGCGTTGAGAGCCGTCGATGCCAAGCAGCTTGGCCTGCGGCAAGATATGCTATCCAACTGTAGGTTTGAAAAGAATTTATGGTCCGTGATGGGTTCGTAGCATAGAAGGCAAAAAATTATACCGCAACAATGAACAAAACTAAGATCCAATCTAGGAAAAAGCGAAAACCTAATCTCCAAGATTGAAGCAACGAGAGAGATTGGGTCTTACCCTTGAAGAACCAAAGTGGTAATGAGATCAGATGTCGTGGATGAAGTAGATGTACTCTTGCCGAACTCAAGTTCGTAATGATGTCCTTTCGACATTGCAACCGGGGCAACACCTCCATACTCGGTCACACGTACGGTGTCGATGAAGACCTCCTCTCCCCGTTCCAGCGGGTAGCAGAAGTGGTAGATCCTCCGTGGAATCCCAACAACATGATGGCATGGTGGTGGTGGAGGATAAATCCTGCAGGGTTTCGCCAAGCCTATGTAGGAGGAAGGATGAAGCGAGGGTGGCGACTAGGGTTGGGGAAGGGTGTGTGCCACCCCTGCCCCCTCACCTCTATTTATAGAGGGAGGGTGCGGCTAGGGCTGGACCCCTTGGCCCTACCCCCCCAGCTCCTTGGACGGCGCATGGGTGGGAGTGAGGGGGTCGACTTTCCTCTCAAGCCCCCCATACAAATTAGGGATTTGATCTTATACCCAAGGGAGGATCACCCTTGGGAGCTGGCCGGATGGGCATACGGGCTGGTGCGTCTGGCCCATTAGGGCTCGGCTACACCACATCGGCTCATGTGTGCCCTCCTGGTACAGTGAGCCCACTGGTGGCCCCTCCGGAACATTCTAGAAACCCTCCGGTCAAGCACCGATATTACCGAACTTTTCCGAATCCCGGAAAGTAAGTTCCCATGTATGAATCTTATTCTCCGGAGTATTCCAAACCTCCTCGTGACCTCTTGGATCCAATCTGAGACTCTAATAATATTCGGTCTCCAACTCATATTCCGTATATATCCTAAGCAACATTGAATCTTACGTGTCACCCTACGGTCGCGAATGATGCTGAAATGATCAAGACATGTCTCTGATCAATAACCAATAGCGGGACCTAGAGATCCATAATGGCTCCAACATATTCAATGATGACCTTTTGATCGAATGAACCATATACATTCGTAACCGATTCCCTTTGTCTCACCATACTTTACTTATCCAAGATTCGATTGTTGGTATCAACCATACCTAGTTAAATCTTGTTACCAATAAGCACTCTTTACTCGTTATGTGATGTGGCATCCCTTGTGACCTAGGCACATGTTTGCAAGCTAATTGGATGCTATCTCACCGAGAGGGTCCAGAGTATATCTCTCCGTCATTTGGATGGACAAATTCCATTCTTGATTCATGAGCCTCAACTATCACTTTCAGAATACCAAATGCCACTTTTATAATCACCCAATTACGGTGTGATGTTTGATTTCATCAAAGTGTTCCTCCAGTGTTAGTGATTAACACAATCTTACGATCTAAGAATTAGGTTACTATGCATTTGAAAGTTACAATAAAACGAACCCAATGACTTGATTTTATTTCTACGTTTACTATGGATGTGTGTCCATCATATCATTCTCCTGATGGCATGACCCTGTTAGTTTGTTTACAAATAGACACGTATTAATTTTTCTGGTTAATATAATTATAGCATGATATATAAACATTTAACATAAACACAAATATATAATAATAACCACTTTATTATTGCCTCTCGGGCATATCTCCAACAAGGATGAAAAATGCCGGAGTGAGTACGGAGATGAAGCAAACCGTGGCGGGGAAGGTGGCAAACGTAGCAATCACGGCGAAGGGTAACTTTCAGGAGATGTTCTGGTTACACAGTTTTGGCTCAAAATCCGTTGAATATTACTTTCAGGAGAGGTCTTAATGATCATAAATACACTGAGTGGTTGCATTTGTGTCAACGACTTATTACCATTAATCTCACTAATGAACCTGATAAGTTTGTATGGAAGCTTACAGACTCGGGAGTGTTCACCGTTAAGTCTATGTATCTAGACTATATGAATGGTCATACTAGATTCCTGCGCAAATATTTGTGGAAACTCAAGATCCCCTTAAAAATAAAAATTTTCATGTGGTTTCTTAACAATAAGGTCTTACTTACTAAAGACAATTTGGCAAAACGTAGATGGACAGGCTCTCAAAAGTGTTGTTTCTGTAATACAAATGAAACTGTGCATCATTTGTTCCTTGCATGCCCATTTGCTACTATCATTTGGCAGATGATTTACTTTGCCTATAATATTCCGCCACCTACGAGCATCAATAATATGTTTGGGAACTGGTTGTATGGAGTTCCAAAGAAAGATAAACTGAAAATTAGGATTGGTATATCTGCTATATGCTGGACAATATGGAACACTCGAAATGATATGATTTTTAATAATCAAAAGAGTACTAACTTTTTGCAGGTTATTCTTCGAGCTGTGCAGTGGATACGGTTATGGGCTTTCCTGCTACCGGAGGATCAGCGCAAGGATATGGATACTGGATGCAACAGACTGCTGGTGCTTACTCAGGATTTCTACTACCGGGCTACTGGGTGGCGACACAATAATAGGATAGAGTATGGCTAGCCTATTTAGATGTTTGCTGTTCCGTTGGTTGATTTATGTGGCAACCAAGTCGGACCCATGATTGTATTTTCCCTATGACTTTCGTACTTGTTACTTGATACTTGATACTTTATATGTTTAATAAAGGCCGTGTGCATCGATTGATGCAGAGGCTGGGGCTGCTGCTCCTTGATCGAAAAAAAAAAACGGCGAAGGGTAACTGGAGGCTGAAACCACACATTGGTTTCTGCATCCATATTGTAGGGTATGTAGATGATTTTTTTGAGTAAATATTATGGTAATTATGTAAATTTATTGCATTTATGATTGGTCTCACATTATCATTTATTTATATAAATGCATTATGGAGGCAACAATTTCTACTTTAGATCTTTAATAATTACACTTTGTATTTTGTGCCAAAAAATGTAATATCCACTAATTTTTCTTAGTGTTACAGTGATGTGGCCATTGCATATATAAGAGAAGTACAATAAGTACTAATTAACTGACTATAAGGATTAAAACGATACTATATTTTGTTTAGTTGGAGTAGAGAGAAGAGGAGAAAGAAATTAAGTGGGGTCTAATACAAGAGTCACTAGTGGAAAACAAGGATTTAATCCCGGTTCGTTTGGGCCTTTAGTCATGATTTTTCAACCGCGACTGGACATTCGGGATTAAAGGCCTCGACCTTTAGTCCCGGTTCAAATATACACCGGGCCTAAACGGTCCTCCACGTGGTGCGGCCAGGGGGCTCGTAATGGAGGACCTTTGGTCCCGATTTGTAAGACGAACTGGGATTACAGGGTCTCTGCCGCGACAGAGAAAATGACTGTTTCTCTGTCGCGGCAAAGGTTTAAGGTGGAGTAGCGTTTCTCTGCCGCGGCAGAGTTTCAGAGTTTTATGTTATTCATTCAATTCTGCAATGCATACATCATTCAAGAAACCACAAACATCATCATGAATATATAGACATCGTCATGAAATATAGTACACGTAATGCATGTTTACAATATAAAGTCGAGCCTCTTTACCATATCTATCTCATATCCCTAACGTCAAATATGTACTCCCGATGGTATTCTCCAATTGAAGCTATGATACTTCGTGAGAGTGTAAGGTGGGTCATATATTAATAAATTAATGCCTTTTTATATCTAATTATTGCATATGTTGGCTATATGGCTAGCTATAGATGATATGTACATGTCTTATAACAAGTTGTTGGCTCTATTATTTGCATTTGCTCTAAGGTTTCTATATTTATCATAGCTAATGACCGTGCGTCAGTTATTTTGTACTGGTTTCCCGTGGCCTTTATGTCGAAATCTACCTAGACGATCTTAATTAAGAAATACTACTTCACTTGTGGACTTGTCGTTGTGCGTGTTCAACACGTTGATCCTCTAGTAAATTACGCCGTCTTGCTCAATCATAGCTTAAACAGACTCCTGATCGATTCAACTTTTGGGTTTATTTAATTACCAAGGTGACTTGCTAATGACTTGTTGAGTGCTTTCATGTCCAATCCCAGAAAAATTCTACCTACATAATTTATGTACTCTATTATTTAAAAGAAAGAACAAGTGTTTTGGAGGAAGATATTTGTAACGTTGACCATATTATAATGGTTACAGTATAGTTAAGAAATCAAATTAGATTATGGTATCATGGAAGTATATTTTGCAAGATCAATAATTTGCACATATTATTTCCTTGCATCTGGGACTTAAGAACTTACAGTTAAGAAATCGCATACTTGTACTACCTAACTACAGTAAAATTCTAGTACAGTAATAAATTATCAAAGTTCACTAGAAAAAAGTTTAACTGGATAGATTTTGTGTAAGTTTTATCAACTCCATACACTAGTTAGCCCATGAATCATGCATTCTGAATTTTATTGCCTCCAGAGGAGCTAATTTGGCTCATTCGTTGTCTACTACTACCAAACGCGCATTAGTTTAGAAGGTACATCAGGTTCACTCAGCAGGTATTGGATTAGTTAGTATCCATGCGAGTGGCCGAACTTGGTACGCACATCAACTTGTTAATATTCATCCTTTTATTTCTTAATTGCGTGATGTGATCAAGATGCGAGTATATTCCAGTCTGATGTGCAAGTCAACTCAAGAACATTCATCGAAGAAACAATATACTGTCTTCTTCTTCCAAAAACACTCAACAGTTCATTCAAACTAACTAGGCAAACTGCTGCGTAATTGCATTTTTATTTTGTAACGGTGTAATTGCATTATATAGGCTCTAAATAAGATGCTTACGTGCCAACTTGGTCAGGGGCGAATTCTCTTACTTGATTCAGTCTATGACCTGACGTGTCTGCGATATGAAATATGGTTTAGATTATGCTTAGCTCATGAAAGATTGACAGAAGTTACTAGCACAGTCAGGTGCAATGTGGTACGTATATGACATCAGTCTCCTGGATCGACAGCTTGTGTCTTACATATTGGCCGGGCTTGGCAAGGACTACAATTCCCTGGTTGCAGCATTAGGCGTGGCCGCCACGCCCATCACCTTGAGCAAGCTTTATTCCCATCTGCATGCATATGATCAGCGCCAACTGCTCCTTGCTGGTCCTTCTCCACCTGAGTTTGAGTCGTCTACCAACGCCGCTACTCGCCAAGGGCGTCCCCGCTCCGACAACAACTACACCAACAACTACAATGGCCGATCACGAGGCGACCGTGGCGACCGTAGAGATGATCGCCGTGATGATCGCCGAGACAATCGCCCCTTCAATCAAGGACGGGGTGGTGGCCGTGGACCCCCTGGAGGGGGGCGTGGCCGTGGCCGTGGCCGTCGTCGCACCACCCCCTGGGTCGATGTCATATGCCAAATATGCGGCAAAGAGGGCCACTACGCAAAAGATTGCTGGTCCCGTTACTCCCATGAAGATGACTATGGCGAGAAGGAGGTCCATGCAGCTTACGGTGTGGATACAAATTGGTACCAGGACTCGGGTGCCACTCACCATATTACTGGAGAGCTGAACAATCTGGCTCTCCGGGACACATATCAGGGCTATGACAAGGTCAACACTGCAAACGGACAAGGTATGAGTATTGCACATATAGGTCATTCAATCATTCGTAACCCTGCTCAAAATTTCCATCTACGTAATGTTCTACATGTTCCCAATGCCTCCAAAAACCTCCTGTCCGTACATCGTTTCACTTATGACAATAGGGTCTTCATAGAATTTCACCCTTTTTTCTTTTTGATCAAGGATCAGGTCACCCGGAGAATCATCCATAGAGGGAGATGTGTTGGCGGCCTCTACCCCCTGATATCTTCTCTGGTGTCGTCAAACTCTTCCAAGCAAGCCTTTGTTGCCGCCAAGCCGTCCCAGTCACAGTGGCACAGTCGTTTAGGTCATCCATCTTTAGTTATTGTTAGGCAGATTTTGAGCAAGAATAAACTTCCATGTGTCTCAGATAGTAGTAGCTTGTCAGTTTGTGATTCCTGTCAAAGGGCCAAAAGTCATCAATTACCTTATCCTATATCAACTAGTGTTTCTACAGCACCTCTGCAATTGATTTTCTCTGATGTATGGGGTCCTGCACCTACTTCTGTTGGTCGCCATGATTACTATTTAAGCTTTATTGATGATTTTAGCAAATTCACATGGATCTACTTGCTTAAACATAAATCTGATGTTGCTGCTGCGTTTATCTCTTTCCAAACCCTCGTTGAACGCAAATTTGATAAAAAAATCCTAGCTGTCCAATCCGATGGAGGGGGTGAGTATGTCGCTCTCCAATCTCACTTCCAAAACCAGGGTATCTCTCATCATATGTCATGTCCCCATGCACATCAGCAGAATGTCTCTGCTGAAAGAAAACATCGCCATATTGTTGAAGTAGGTCTTGCTCTTCTTGCTCATGCTGGTATGCCTCTAAAATTTTGGGATGAAGCATTTCTCACTGCCACCTACCTTATTAACATGCTCCCCAGCCCAGTCATTAACAATGATACTCCTGTTCATCGACTTCTTGGTAGCCGTCCCAATTACACATCTCTTCGCGTGTTTGGTTGTGCTTGTTGGCCCAACCTTCGTCCATATAACAAACGCAAACTTGCGTTTCGATCCACACAGTGCGTCTTTTTAGGCTACAGCCCACGTCACAAAGGTGTCAAATGTCTTGAAGTTACTACGGGACGAGTCTATGTCTCTCGTGATGTCGTCTTTGATGAACATGTTTTTCCCTTCAAGTCTTTGCATCCTAATGCCGGTGCTTTACTTCGAAAACAAATTCTTCTTCTTGATCCTTCCCTTCGTAATCTTGAGGAGGGACACGGAATGGATGACTTGTATGTTTCAAATACTCATGCTACTGACCAATCTGCTAGTGTTGTTCCTCAGGTTGTTCATGGTGCAGCACAGCAAAATAATGCAGCGGGCGAACATTTCAGCCAAAACGCTGCATCCAGTCGCTCTTACGGCTCATTTGATTTTTCGGCAGCAAACGACAACAGCACACGATCCGAGGCTGATTCTCAATCACCTTCGGGATCGGCGCCGACGGCCGACAGCAGGCGATCTGTCCCTGCTGCCTCGTCCAGCGCGTCAGGCGCGCACTCCCCCGCCAGATCCCCTGCCGGGTCGACGTCCGGATCTTCTGCGGTTGATCCCTCACCGTCCCCAGCCTTGTCTTCGCCAACACACCACAGCGGATCCCCGCTCGCATCTGCCGACAGTGCCAGTCAGGCTGCTGGATCCTCTACACCGCCTCCGGCTGCAGCCCAGCCCGTACCTCCGCCAGCGCGTCCCTCTACACGTGCGTCTAGAGGTATTGTCAAACCGAAGGAGTACAAGGATGGCACTGTCCGCTGGCTTCTCTCTGCTACTTCTGAAGTTCCAACCAGCTTACCGTCTGCACTAGATGATTCGAATTGGCGTCGAGGCCATGGATGAAGAGTTCAATGCTCTCATGCGGAATAAAACTTGGAGGCTCGTACCCCGAGTCACGGTAAGAATATTGTTGATTGTCGATGGATATACAAGATCAAGCGAAAAGCGAGATGGTACTATTGATAGATACAAGGCTCGACTAGTGGCCAAAGGTTTTAAGCAACGATATGGTATTGATTATGAGGAGACTTTCAGTCCAGTTGTCAAAATTGCAACTGTTCGTCTTGTTCGGCCCTTGCTGTCTCTAGAGGATGGAGTTTGCGACAATTGGATGTTAAGAACGCGTTTCTTCATGGCGTTCTGGAAGAGGAAGTCTATATGAGACAACCTCCTGGGTATGAAGACAAACAGAGACCGCATTATGTCTGTAAGTTGGACAAAGCTCTATATGGTCTGAAACAGGCCCCTCGAGCTTGGTATTCACGGTTAAGCTCAAAGTTGGTTGCTCTTGGTTTTGTGGCCTCTAAGTCTGACACGTCCTTGTTCATCTATCGTAAGCGTAGTGTCACCATATTCATGCTCATCTATGTGGATGATATTATTGTTGCCAGTTCTTCTCAAGATGCTACTGATGCGCTACTAAGGGATTTAAGCAAGGAATTTGCTCTCAAAGATCTTGGCGACTTGAACTATTTTTTGGGCATTGAAGTTCAGAAAGTTTCTACTGGCATTGTTCTCCATCAAACAAAATATGCTAATGATATACTGCACCGTGTTGGCATGACCGACTGTTCAGGTGTTGTCACGCCGCTTTCCTCGTCAGAGAAGATCACTGCTCGTCAAGGCGAATTACTGGGTCCAGATGACAGCACTAACTACAGAAGTATGGTTGGTGCACTACAGTATCTTACTCTCACTCGGCCAGATATTTCTTATGCAGTCAATAAAGTGTGTCAGTATCTCCATGCACCCACCACTGCTCACTTGACTGCTCGCTAAACGCATTCTTAGGTATGTTAAGCACACAATCACGGTTGGACTCACAATTGCGAAGTCCCCTTCTTCCATGGTTAGTGCTTTCTCCGATGCGGATCGGGCAGGATGTATTGATGATCGCCGGTCCACTGGGGGATTTGCTGTGTTCTTTGGACCGAATTTGATCTCTGGAGTGCTAAGAAGCAAGCTACGGTCTCTAGGTCAAGTACAGAAGCGGAGTATAAATCTGTAGCAAATGCAACAGCTGAGATGATTTGGGTTCGAGTCCTTACTCGCTGAGCTTGGAGTTAAGTTGACACAGAGACCCTGTCTTTGGTGTGACAATTTGGGTGCAACGTATTTGTCAGCCAATCCTGTGTTTCATGCTAGAGCAAAACACATTGAAATTGATTTTCACTTCGTTCGAGAACGAGTGTTAAGGAGGCAATTGGAGATACGTTTTATTTCTTCCAAAGATCAAGTGGCTGACGGTTTTACGAAGCCACTTCCCTCTCGAGCATTTGAAGATTTCAAGCATAACCTCAACTTGACTAAGTTGTGATTAAGGGAGGGTGTTAGGAAATATGTAAACGTGGTTGTATGTGACACGTATTAGATTAGGAGAGTCCTAGTCATATTCTTGTATTGCCTAGCGTCATATTCTTGTATTGCCTAGCGTCATATTCTTGTATTGCCTAGCGTCATATTCTTGTATTGCCTAGCACGGCATAGTGCCTATTATATATACACGAGTATGAGGCTCTCGGTTGTATCCGAGTAGCCCAAAGTCTACCTGATCATATTCTAGTTTTGACATGGTATCAGAGCTTTACTAAAGTTGCTACCATTCGTATTTCGGAGGTTGCGCATAATGTCATTAAACCTTCCCAGACTGCTTTCATGCCGGGCAGACATATTTTAGAGGGAGTGGTTGTGCTTCACGAGTCCATTCATGAAATGCATAGGAAAAAGCTAGATGGTGTGCTTTTTAAAATAGATTTTGAAAAAGCTTATGATAAGGTTAAATGGCCGTTTTTACAACAAGTATTGCGTATGAAAGGCTTTGATAATACCTGGTGTGATCGAATTAGACAATATGTGCAAGGTGGGAGTGTGGGGATTAGGGTGAATGATGATATCGGACATAATTTTCAAACAAGGAAAGGTTTGAGACAGGGGGACCCTTTATCTCCCATCCTTTTTAACATTGTCGTGGATATGCTAGCTATTATTATTGCACGGGCTAAGGAAGCGGGTCAGATTGGGGGTCTTTTACCTCATCTAGTCGAAGGGGGAATTTCAATCCTACAATATGCTGATGATACAATTCTTTTTATGGAACATGATACTGCTAAAGCACTGAACATGAAATTAATTCTATGTATTTTTGAACAACTCTCTGGTCTGAAAATTAATTTTCACAAGAGTGAGATCTTCTGTTTTGGTAAAGCAAAAGATATTGAACAACAATATATGCAGATTTTTGGTTGTGAAGCAGGTGCTCTACCATTTAAATATTTGGGTATACCTATACATCACCGTATATTGAGAAACGCTGAATGGAATCCGGTTGAAAGTCGTTTTGCTTCAAAGTTAGGATGCTGGCGTAGTAAAATGCTTTCTTATGGGGATAGGTTGGTTCTCATTAATTCGGTGTTAACAAGTCTACCAATGTTTATGTTATCGTTCATGGAAATACCTGTTGGGGTTAGGAAAAGACTAGATTTCTACAGATCTAATTTCTTCTGGCAATCTGATGAAAAAAAGAAGAGATATAGACTTTCTAAATGGAACATTGTTTGTAGACCAAAAGACCAGGGGGGTTTGGGTATTGAAGTTCTGGATCTAAAGAATAAATGTTTACTGAGTAAATGGTTATATAAACTCCTTACTGAAGAGGGTATGTGGCAACAAATCTTGCACAATAAATATTTGCACTCTAAAACTTTAGCGCAAGTTGAGGCAAAGCCTACGGACTCACCTTTTTGGAAAGGTCTTATGAAAGTGAAATCTGATTTTTTTACTAGAGGATATTTCAAAATTGGTGATGGTAGTTCGGTGCGTTTTTGGGAAGATGTTTGGTTAGGGGATGTTCCTCTATCACAACAATATCCCTCTCTTTATAATATTGTGCAACATAGAGATGTTCGCGGTTTCCACGGTGTTGGCTCAAAATCCATTGAATATTACTTTCGGGAGAGGTTTGAACGATCACAAATATACTTGAATGGTTGCATTTGTGTCAACGCCTTATAACTATTAATCTCATCGGGGAACCTGATAAGTTTGTTTGGAAGCTGACAGATTCGGGAATTTTCACCGTTAAATCTATGTATCTTGATTATATGAATGGCCATACTAGATTTCTGCGCAAATATTTGTGGAAACTCAAAATCCCTCTTAAGATAAAAATTTTCATGTGGTTTCTTAATAGTAAGGTTTTACTTACTAAAGACAATTTGGCAAAACGTAGATGGACAGGATCTCTGAAGTGTTGTTTCTGTAATGCAAATGAAACTGTTAACCATTTGTTCCTTCGTTGTCCATTCGCTACTATTATTTGGAGGATGATTTATTTTGCTTATAATATTCCGCCACCTACGAGTATTACTAACATGTTTGGGAACTGGTTGTATGGAGTTCCAAAGAAAGATAAAAACAAAATTCGGATTGGTATATCTGCTATATGTTGGACAATATGGAACACTAGAAATGATATGATTTTTAATAATCAAAAGGGTACTAACTTTTTGCAGGTAATTCTTCGAGCTGTGCATTGGATACAGCTATGGGCTTTCCTGCTACCGGAGGATCAGCGCAAGGATATGGATACTGGCTGCAACAGACTAATGGCGGTTACGCAGGATTTCTACTACCGGGCTACTGGGTGGCGACATAATAATAGGATAGAGTATGGCTAGCCTATTTAGATGTCCGATGTTCGATTGGTTGTTTTATGTGGCAACCAAGTCGGACCTGCTCTGTTTTTATTTGCTTTATGTTTCTTATACTTAATACTTGATACGTTTTAATAAAAGGCCGTGTGCATCAATTGATGCAGAGGCTGGGGCGTTTTTGCTCCTTGATCTAAAAAAAAATGACATCAGTCTTGCTTTTGATAGGCCACGTATTCTTTGCCGACAAGGACTAATTAGAATGAGAAAGAAAAAAAGTTTGCATTCGCTTCTCAAAGAAACGTTTAAGTGGAAGCTTCTTTTTTATCTGTCTGGATTCTGGATGAATACGGTGCAAACAAGTTCCACGGGTTATCGAATGACATGCATGTTGTTATATGACAAGAACGCGTACGTGTCTATAAGCAAGCAAGTTCCACGCTATCGAATGACATACCGTTATGTGACAATCGGCTCATGTGGCACTTATGAGAGCCGCATGATGACAAGCTACATTTTACAACTTCCCCATATATATGAGAGGATCTCTAGCAGCTAGCTATATATTATCATCTCTCGATTCGAAAATCCGCTTCTCTAGGTAGAGTACATGAACCAACAGAACACAGTATCTGCTAATGATCATGTCACAAAAAAGTAGAGCACATTTCGACACGGCATCGCGTAGATTGGGCAACTCCAAAGATGCGTATCCAAGCAGATTAATCATTTTTTGGTTGCATTAAGCATGGACCATTAGCTTAGTTAACTACATGTGAGACTCTCCTGGAAGGTACTGATCGCTCTCGTGTCGGTCATAAGGTGCATCTACACACACAAAAATAGTCCTCGCCCAATCTGCTCCATTGCCAATCATCTCAGAGATCCATTTGAACAATATTAATTATTTCTTGTTGGGACCATTATATATTTTGTTCATCAATCATAATGCATATATTTGGATCATCTGTCAGTTACTGATCCGGCGCATGCGGTCGATTATCTAGTGCAATCAAATATTAAGCATCGCCAATCTTTTCATGTACGTAGCAGCAATGCCAAGGTGCTGAACAAGATGTGATCAATGCCGGTGATGAGGACGAGCTCACCAACAAGCAAAAGTTCTCAAATGAAACGCCAAAGCAAAAGAACCGGAGCATCCACAGATCTCGAGAACATAATAATATGTGAGGCATGGATGGTAATTGGGTAAGATTCAGTTTATTGTGCTGAGCAAAAGGGAGGAGCATATTGGGAGAGTGCACATGACTTCTTCCATGAGCATAGACGCTTTGGGCACGACAACTTTGATAGTGATCGCACCGAGTTGTTCATTTAAAAGCGGTGGAAGTTTATGCACGCGAAATGCAACAAATTTTATGGAGCATACGAGCATGTGCTCGAACGGCTCGTGGGTGGAGTTGGCGTCAATGACATGGTTGTTGGACATGTAATTTGTATCGTATAGGGTAGTACTCCAACCCATATACGTACCACTCTGTATTGCCACCAGACGAGGGCTATACTCATCCCCTATAACACGTACCCACACCTGCACCCCTGCAACTAGGGGTATCGTTCCGCCTACACCAATATGGTATCAGAGCTTGGCTCTTCCATCGTCTAGGTTGCCGATCCCATCTACTATTGATCTCCAATCGTACCATCCTAACAAAAACTCGCCGATGCAAGGATCATAGCACGCCAAAACACTCGCCGGTCTACGGATCACAACACTATTCAGCCTCCCGATGTCGTCCTCCCCATCATCGATGGCGGGGACTATGGTGGCTCTTGGAAGCCCACTAACGGAGAAGTTAACTCGGGAGAACTTTATCCCCGGGAAGGCGTATATCATACCCTCTTTGCATGGTGCCAATGTCATGGGACTGATCGACGGTTCAGATGTGGCGCCTCCTAAAACCTCGAAGGTTGAAGACATCAACAAGCTGAAAACGGTCGTTACCAGTTCTACCTACACATATTGGGTTTTTGCGATCAACAGATACTGAGTTTCCTTCTCAAATACATGCCACCCAATGTTCTGTCTCGTGTACTTGATCTTGAGAACACCAAGAGGTATGGAGTGCCAATACATCTCTGTACTCCTCTCAATCCAAAGCTTGAGTTCAATATGTTGCGAGGTTGAAAGGACACAGATTCCGCCAAGGGGGTGGCGGAAATATGCGGTTTAAAGCTTTTATGACATTGGCTTGAACAAATGCGGAATAAAACTAACGTTTAATTTTTCAAGAACAAAACCTATAAAACTAAGGTTCACCTATGTGTACCAAAAACTTATGTTAAGCAAGACAAGAAACTATGTGATAGCAATATATATAACTTCAAGCACGAAGGTTATTAGAAAGTAAAGTGCATAAGTAAAGAGTTTGGGTATAGAAATAACCGAGGTACGTAGAGACGGCGATGTGTCCCAAAGTTCACACTCCTGCGAGTGCTACTCTCCAGAGGAGCGGTGTGGAGGTCAAACAAATCCAAACACCATGAAGGTCTCACCGTATTTTCCTCGAGCCTTACTACCAAAAGGAAAGTCCTCGATCCACTAAGGAACCCTTGAGGGCATTCACAAACCCGTACTTGGGCAATTTCCACAACTTAATTGAAGGCTTCCAAGAAATCGCCACGAAGGCCTCGCACTTGAGAAATTGCACAACTTAATTCGAGGCCCCAAGAACACCACTAAGATCACCAAGACATCTAGGGTCCAAAGACCAGAAAGGAAAAAGCTCCAGGTACAAACATCCGAGAAAAATACTCACGAACTTTGACATCCATGTATCACCATGAGAGAACTCAAACTGATGCATCAAATGCAATGGCAAACCCCTCACTATCAAATTCCACCAAATATAAAAAACTTGACTGAAAAAACCTCAGAATCAGTAAGTCTCCAAATAAACTTATCAGATTCAGATGTTTAAGTAATTGTCATTAACCGTTGACAAAGGTGTAACTATTGTAGCCATTTATGATCATTCAAACCTCTTCTAAAAGAAATATTTATAGGCACTTTTGCATATACTATTGATACCAAAACAATTTTATGTTGCATAATATTATAGAGCGCAGGATATTGTTGGGAAAGAGGCAAGTTTCCCATCCAAACATCCTCCCAGAACCTCACACTTGTCCCATCCCCTATTTTGAAGTATCCTCTTTAAAAAAAAGTCATTCTTAACATGCATGAGCCCTTTCCAAAAGGACGAGTCTGTTGGTTTAGCTTCAACTTGAGCCAGTGTTTTGTTTTTTAAGTATTTATTAAATAACAATTGCTGCCACATACCCTCCTCAGAAAGGAGTTTAAACAGCCTTTTGCTAAGTAAACATTTATTCTTTAGCTCAAGTACCTTCCGAACTCTAACTGGGATTTCCAAAAAGGAAAGCATAAACATTGAGTACAGAGTTAATCAAACTCTGCTGGTGTTCATGCTGGGCGCCTCCCATTGCTTCGGCAACGTGTTGCGACCTGACTCCCGACGGTGGTGTGGCCATCTGTGGATTCCATACACTCTATTCAGCTTGGTCATGGGGGTTGATGGTTAGGCCTGGAAGAAATCCTCTCATTTGCTTGGGACGAGGACGCCAGCTAGTGATGTCTCCCTCCATGGAGGCATCGTCATGACCCTGATTGTTCTTCCCCACCTCGAGCACCGGAGGAGACTCTAGATCCGTTTGGTCGGGTCGGGCCGTGGCGGCACCTTGAAGTTGCATCCTTCTTGGAGTTGGCGTTGGCAGCCTCTTAGAGTGTGGGCCTCCGGGGCATAATGTACACCGTGGTTGGCGCTTCTCGATCGACGTCTTCATCTAGTTTTGGTCGGTTCCCACCGTTCACTCGCCAACTTCCTTAGGCTCTTATGAATGTGTAGTGCATTGGTACGTGCCTTCCTGGAGTCGGGATTGTTCTTCCGATGTCTCCATCTTCGGGCGTGATATGGTATTGGGGCCAGGGGCGGAGCTCTTTAGGCTTACCCTAATGCACATGCATCAGGGTCCAAGAATTTTTTTACTAGTACTTGTGAGCTAAATGAGAGTAGTGCATCAGGTTAGGAAGGAAAAGGTGTATAAGGGAGGCATAAATCCAGCTAGCAAAGGCTGCAAGCTTGGAGATGCATCAGGGATAAATTTCCTCCAGCTCCGCCCCTGATTGGGGCTCTGTGCCCGCCCCCTCACTATTCTTGGTGGGTGACGGTGCAAGATGAGCCTTTGTCGTTGTTTGTTGCGGGTTTGCATTGTAATATGTGTATCGTGTGGTGTGGAGTGGAGTTGTAGCCATTCTTGGCGTTGTATCGGCTTAGATGTGTTGTGAGATGTGTATGTGTGGCGTAGAGTGGAGTTGTTGCTATTCTTGACTTTGGCCTTTTTCATATAATTAATACACCTTCTATAGTGTATTTTCGAAAAAAATGTAGAAAATCACAGCAGACCGGATAGAGACACATCTGACCTAGGGGCTGGCTAGAGAGTGAACTACATATGTAGTAAGTTATTAATGTAGGATACCAGCTACTTTAGACGTCAAATCAACAGTGCCCCCGGTGCTTGTAAAGTTTAGGAGGATATCACTTCGCTTTTAAGTTTGATTTGCGCTAATTAAGTAAATGATTGAACAATTAAGCAAATAATCATATGCTGGTATCAAGCTTAAATTTCGAGCAAGTTATATTGTGCATGTTCCTTTTGTCGCAATCGATTTGTTGAAGCACCTTGCCTGCACATACCTCTTGTCCCTCCAGACTACCTGTCTTAATTGGTTGTGTCTCGCAATGATCTTGTTGAAAGCATTGTTTTGAGAGCGTGGACTATCTTCAGGGCGAAAAACTGAGATCTTTGATCGGGCAACAACGGTGCTTCTTCTCTGTTCCCTTCTTGAAGGCGTTGCTTTTCAAGAGTCTGAAGTTCATGTGTTGTCTTGGTGGTGGTTGTATTGTTACTGTCAGGGCGGAATATCGTAGAGGGACTTTTTTGTTTCTTAGTTTTCTTTTTTTCTTTCTTCGCTGTGTGCATCCGTACTGCCATTAGGGTGTTGCGTTGTTGCAGAGACTGAGTGTAATTGGTATCTATTAATATTAATATATTCCCCTTATCGAAAAAAAGACTACCTGTCTTATCCTTAGGTCTGGAGTATGTTGATAATCTTTATGGAACCCATCCCAACATTTCACTCATGTGCATATATTTTTATGTCCATCTGTTTATATTGATCCAGTCCCTACGTATGTCTATATAACTACATGTAGCTCGTCTGGATTCCCCCTAGTCGTTATTAATTCATTAGTTTAGTTGCTTTAGCACGTATGCTGTTTATCCATCGCTAAAACTGGTTTGTTGTTTACATAGAAAAAGATGTGAAGTTTCACGAAAAGGACCATCTTTCTGCCAAACTATTACACGTGGAAGATGCAAGTTTTCAAAGGTGGCAATTAACTTGAACGGAGAGTGAGAAAAGGGGCATTATTGTTGGATAGGGCATTTTACATAAACATATACATCATAAAATAAAATAAGTATCTTAATTGTCAGCTATATTTGTAATTTAATTTTGTTTCTAAGAAATCATATTTGGGAAGGCGAGCCTTTTGTATGGGTGTTCTGTTACTCAATTACAAGATATTAGTTTGTCTAATGATTATAAATGATAGCTTGCTCAAACTAAGTGTCAACAATATGACTGGTACTTGCTAGGGGCGGAGCCGGACCTCGGGCAACCATGGCCAGGGTCTGTGGCGTGGGTTTTCCTTTACCTATGTATATTAGCATAAACATCACTCTCTACTAGTGGCACTGGGTATCAAATAGTGCTAATATATGGACCGATGTATCGAAAAGTGTTAATGGCACATGAGCACCAGTGCTCCCGCCAGCTGGAGCTATTTTGAGCCGTTCCTTCTTTCAATCAGGTCATCCATTTGTCCGTATCCTTGAAGTACATAGACAGATTCATTACTGTATTATGCACGTACACAAGCAACCTTGTTGTATTTCCTGCCATGCTGCATTCAATGAGGTAGCACATGGACAGGAACTGTGCCGAGACAACTCAGAAGTAACGCGTCTCCATAGTCTGAAGTCTGAACACAGCAGTGTGCCGTTGCACAGTGATCCACCGGGTGGATATATCCCCTAGTCGTCGCCGCCTCCAGCCCCTTCACACTCATCTTCCTTCTAGTTACTAGTTCTCCCTTCTCGCACAACAGCAAGCATCGTCTTCCTCCATGCAAGCACTCACTCCTGCCTCTGTCTGTGGACTTGCATAGTTGCATGTTGCGGGAAAGCGTGAGAAGAGATGGAGATGCCTGGTGAAAAAATTGCAACTTGTGGCAAGGAAGATGTAGAATATATCGGGTCGAAGGCGAGGGATTGGCTTATTACTTGGTCTGAGTTATTTTCCTGTTACTGTTGTCCAAGCTTGCGACGAGCTATCTCTTCCCCTATGTGGGTCTGAGTTTCTCTATCTGGACTAGCTAGCTTGAGTTTGTTTGCTTCTCTTTTGTTTGGCTGGTTTTCCCAGATCTTCTGAATCTGTTATTTTTTCCTTTTTGTTTGTATAAGCTGGTGCACTTCTGCGGTCCTGCCCTCCCTCAGATCCAGAATCTCATCTACCCAAACTGTCCCAATAATTCCTAAAATTTATAGGAAATGGTAAGGAGCTAATTCGGTTCAGTGGATAACAAGATCAGTTTTTAGAATTCAGAGAAACTTAGAGATGTTGATGATTCGTATTCTCTGTTTTCAGTCTTCTCGATCTGGAAAAGCTTCAATGGAATTTGTACAAGATTTGTTTTCTCGCTGTTTTCAGTCTTCTCGGTCTGGAAAAGCTTCAATGGAATTTGTACAAGATTTGTTTTCAGTCTTCTTGTCTAGCTCTGTTCTTGAGACGAGCTCCCCCAAAAAAATCTCTTCAAACAACGTCTATACGTGCCCTGCAAAAGTGTGGCCCACTAAACATATTAATGTACGTGTCGACGAGAAATGTGCCTGCGTTTGCTGGCTTTACTGGAGCGCACCCTCCACCTACCTTCTGACCGTGGCACTGTAGTCACATACGGTACGGACTCGTATAAGGTTTTAACAAGAGTGTGTATTTACTGAACAGTAGGACCGGCCCAGTTACCAAGAAAGAAATGAGCGAATCATAGTCCACCACGTGGCGGGAGCATTGGTGCTCATGTGCACCAAATCCCCTTCCCCGATGTATCAATTTGTCTGATGCATTCTAGTTCCATCTAATGTGTCATCGTCTTGAATGCCACAGCAAAATTGTATATTCAATTTGTTTTTGGAATCCTTTTGGTACTTATATGCACACTTGTCAACTTGGGAAGTAATGTATTAGTATAGTTGCTTGATGGGTGTATCTAAAACTAAATAAGAGCAAAAAATAATGTCAACCGATGACTTTTTTCCTCCAAATATTTGAATCAATGCTTTATTGACAATGCACACCCTTTAGATGTTTCAAGAGCAAAAATTCACTTCTTGGAATGGTAAAACTTCCTTAAACGTACAGTTTTCAACATTCAAGCTTTGTTTCCTTGCACCACTTGCTAGCCAAATTTGTTGTTTCCCTAGACTCTAGCTAAGCTGTCAACAGCAACAAGCTAGCTTGGAGACGTGAAAATGACTTCAAGCACGAAAAATGGAAATGGCATGGGGCGCTAATGATGCTATTGATGCTGACACCACCCATGTCCCAAGGCCATCGGAAGCAACGCATGAACCAATGGGATAATGCAATGTCAGCATGTCATAGAACACACCCGGAGTACGTATAGTGGCTGTCAACGTTGGTGATGTTTGGGATCATAATAAAAAATCCTCGGCAGACGAGAGAACGGTTAAGAGAAATTATGGTCTTCCTTCTCCAGAGAGAATCCACACACTAACAAACCTGCAAGAGTGAATGCAAGAGGAAGTATAGATAGAAGCGAATATGAAAATAATGATGACGCTAAATTTAACTTCCAGTCATATGTTTGTCGCATTTTGATAGTTTGAATCAAACCAGTTTTTCCTGTTACACGTAAAACTTATTTAAGCAAGCGAACTCAAAAATTTGAACGAAATTTATTGTTTGGTCTCCATTCCTAGTATATTTGTATACCTGCCAGGCTTACCAGAGAGTGATTTGGTATCCCTTACGTATGGATATGTGTTTATATGCCATTATTGCAATTGTTCGTTTTTTTTTGCATATCGCCCCTCAAGAAAAATCATTTTAAAATACATAATCCACCTCTCTAGAAAAAAGAGAGTGATGAGATCCACAAGTCGAGCAACATGACATCCTAGTGACTGCCACACGTGCCTGACATGTGGTCAGATATTTCAAGATGGAGACGAGACTTTAAATCTGGTCTAATTAAGAATTTTGTTTTTGATGCTTAAATCAGTTAGCAAAATTAAGGGAATTACAGACTGTCCTAGTGCAACAAAGGGGTAAATTAATTATTTACTCGAATATCTTACGAAAATAGTAACATAGGCAGAAGACTGAACATGCTGTGTACAGAATTGACCGTGGGCATTTTCGAGATTTTCTTTCCTACAATACTACATTTTTTAGATAAAAGTAAAATATAATGCAAAATCATTTTGAAAAAGACTAGCTTGTGAGATTTTCAGAGGTTTAACCTATCGGTTAATGGTACATTTCTTCAGCTTAGTCACGAAAAATGACAATTTTCCAAAGTTAGATAAACTCACAGCAGCGTGTAACAGTGCCATCTATAAAATACAACAGAAGCAATGAAAGAAGTCCAAGATGGCAGCTCAACCATCTTAACAAACACAGCCCGAATTCGTAAAACCAACCTGATGAACAGGCAACTAGGCATTCCCCAAGTAACGGGAAATAAAAAAACTCGCCTACACTAGGAAGTTTGGGCAAATCTAAATATTTTCTACATAAGTACCGGTATGGGAAAGTATTATACTAATGACACGTTGAACTAGATTTCAAAAAAAAATTGATTTGATTTTCTCGATGATATTACACTTTAGATATGGTTTAACATGTTAGTACGTCAAAATTTTGGGCACTAAATACTGAACATGAATGTTCTAGTACTTAACGCACCTTATTTTCAAAGGTTACAAGCGCCGCCCACTCAAACTCAAGGGAGAAACTTTGCTTCTTATCTTAAAAAAAAAGGTTGACACATCACATGATATTTTTGTTCTAATTTCTGTCATCAGCCATAAAATCTCCAAAATGTAATCATGCCTCGACACTTCATTAGGTCATGAAACTTCATCTAGTTCATTTTATCCACGACTAAATCAAAGCTACCAGAGAACAAAAACACAAAATCAATGTAAACATCCACAAAACCACCTGAAGTGACATGCACATGTCAGAAGAATGCTTAGTCTAGTACTAGTGTTGACATTAGCTGAGTCATCACATCCAAATCATGGACATTAATCAATCGATGGGGCAGAAGCACTCTCCTGGAATCTACTTGAAGCATTACCTTAATCGATTGGGGCTAACAAACTCCTAATTATGGCTGCTCGGGGAAAGCTCAGGCCCAGTTAATCAGAATAAGAGAAACATCAACTTTTCAGATGGCATTGTCGTTCTGAACAAGGGCAGAAATTTCGGCACCAAATCCTGTTAAGCCTAGCTACTACGTACTTGGATAGTACACTACTAGAAAAACAGGCTTCCGGTGAGCCCCATAAGTCGCGAAGGTAAAGGAACCGCGACTAATGGTACCTTTAGTCGCGGTTCGGGAGGCGAACCGCGACCAAAGGCCTGGGCCCAGGCGCTCGGTGGCCAGCCGTTGCACGTGGGGGGCTTAGCCGCGGTTGGCCGAGCCAACCGCGACTAAAGGTGCTCGAAGGCCTTAGTCGCGGTTGGCTCACAACCGCGCTAAAGCCGCCCCTATATATACCCACCAGCGGCCAACACTTAGCCATTTGGTGCCATTCTCTTCACAAGCTTCACAAGTGGGTGTTAGGTTTGCTTTTGGTTCCTCTTATGCACATAAGGTGTTTGATGAAATGCCCCAAGAGCATGAAACAAACATGATATGAAGTGTTGGAGCCACACTTGAGCTTTCTCATTTATTTTTTCCTCCTCGATCGCGGTTAGCAACTTGAACCTTTGATGTGTCGTTGATAAAATGTGCATGTGTGTGTAGTTCATTGTTTAATTTATATTGTTTGTAGCTAGTTAGTTTAACAAATGCATGATGGTTAATTATATATTTTATATTATAATAATGCGGATGAATCGACAATGGATGTACGGTAACCGACTCTCCGGCGAGTTCGGTACGGGTTTGAATGATTTCCTCGTAGTGGCTAATGCGAACAAGCGGGGGTTTTGTTATCTGTCCATGTGTTAAATGTAAGAATCGGAAGGGTTACTCTTCCTCAAGAGATGTTCAGCTGCACTGCTTCGGCACGGTTTCATGCCAAGCTATAATTGTTGGACCAAGCATGGAGAAAGAGGGGTTATAATGGAAGAAGATGAAGAAGGGGATGATTTCATCGATGAAAGCTATCTTGCTCATTTCGGTGATACTTTCATGGAGGATGCTTTGAAGGTGAAGGGGAAGGTGAAGGGGAAGGTGAAGAAGAGGTACGTGATGATCCCGTTGATGATCTTGGTCGGACCATTGCTTGATGCACGGAGACGTCTGCGAAACTGAAAAGAGAGGGAGAATTTGGATCGCATGTTAGAGGATCACGGGAAGGCGCTGTACCCGGATGCGATGATGGTACGAAAAAGCTTGGGCTGCACCTGCTGGATTTGCTTGAAATGGAAGGCACGGGCAGATGTAGCTGACTCGGCATTTGAAGACTTGCTGAAAATGTTGAAGAATATGTTTCCAAAGAATAACGAGTTGCCCGCCGGTACGTACGAAGCAAAGAAGGTTGTACGCCCTCTAGGTTTAGAGGTTCGAAGATACATGCATGCATCAACGATCGCATCCTCTACCGCGGTGAATACGAGAATTTGAATGAATGCCCGGTATGCCTTTGCATTGCGTTATAAGATCGAGGCGATGACCACTGGTGACGATGTTGAGGGCCGGAAACCCGGGAAGAAGGTTCCCGCCAAGGTGATGTGGTATGCTCCTATAATACCACGGTTGAAACGTCCGTTCGGGAACAAAGAGCATGCCAAGTTGTTGCGATGGCACAAAGAGGACCGTAAGTCGGACGGGGAGTTGAGACACCCCGCGGATGGAACGCAATGGAGAAAGATCGACGAGAGAGTTCAAAGATTTTGCGGCTGACGCAAGGAACATAAGATTTGGTCTAAGTACGGATGGCATGAATCCTTTTGGCGAGCGAGCTCCAGCCATAGCACTCAGCCCGTGACTCTATGCATCTACAACCTTCCTCCTTGGTTGTGCATGAAGCGGAAGTTCATTATGATGCCGAGTGCTCATCCAAGGTCCGAAGCAACCCGGCAACGACATCGATGTGTACCTAAGGCCATTAGTTGATGAGCTTTTACATCTGTGGGGCAGACCTGGTGTCCGTGTGTGGGATGAGCACAAAGAAGAGGAATTTGACCTACGAGCGTTGCTTTTCGTAACCATCAACGATTGGCCTGCTCTTAGTAACCTTTCGGGACTGTCAAATAAGGGATACAATGCATGCACACACTGCTTACATGAGACTCAAAGTGTACATTTGCCAAATTGTAAGAAGAACGTGTACCTTGGGCATCGTCGATTTCTTAGAAAGGTCATCCGATAGAAAGAAAGGCAAGCATTACAACGGCAAGGCAGATCACCGGCCGAAGCCTGCGGAACACTGCCTAGTGCTGAGGTATTTGATATGGTCAAGGATTTGAAAGTCATCTTTGGAAAGGGTCTGGCGGACAATCGGTTCCGAAGGAGAGCTGACGGGCACGTAGCCATGTGGAAGAAGAAATCTATATTACGGGAGCTAGAATATTGGAAAGTCCTAGAAGTCCGCTCTGCAATCGACGTGATGCACGTTACGAAGAATATTTGCGTGAACATCCTAAGCTTCTTGGGCGTGTATGGGAAGTCAAATGATACAAAGGAAGCACGGCGGGACCGGCAAAGTTTGAAAGACCACGATGACCTGTATCGGAACGGTTTCAAGGTCGTGCCGGCTACGCTACGACCAAAGAAGAGAAGGTCATCTTTTTTGAATGCACTGAGCGGTATGAAGGTCCCGTCGGGATTCTCGTCCAATATAAAGAGAATAATAAACATGGCGGAGAAAAAGTTCCAAAACACTGAAGTCTCACGGCTGCCACGTGATTATGACGCAATTGCTTCCGATTGCTTTGAGGGGGCTCCTGCTGGAAAATGTTCGAGTAGCCATTGTGAAGCTATGTGCATTCCTCAATGCAATCTCTCGGAAGGTAATCAATCCGGAAGTTCTACCACGGTTACTGAACGATGTGGTCCAATGTCTTGTCGGTTTCGAGTTGGTGTTCCCGCCATCCTTCTTCAATATTATGACGCACCTCCTGGTTCACCTAGTCGATGAGATTTCCATTCTCGGTCCTGTATTTCTACACAATATGTTCCCCTTCGAGAGGTTCATGGGAGTATTAAAGAAATATGTTCGTAACCGTGCTAGGCCAGAAGGAAGCATCGCCAAGGGCTATGGAAATGAGGAGGTAATTGAGTTTTGTGTTGACTTTGTTCCTGACCTTAAGCCGATTGGTCTTCCTCAATCGCGGCACGAGGGAGACTAAGTGGAAAAGGCACGATCGGAAGGAAATCAACGATATGTATGGACGGCCATTCTCTGGCCGAAGCACACCACACGGTTCGACCAATTCCAGCTTGGTGGCTCCGTACTTTGAGAAACACAAGAATATTTTACGCTCGGACAACCACAGGAAGCTCGAATCCTGGATTAGGAAGGCCCACATGGAGACTTTCGGCGGTTGGTTGAGAAAACATTTAATGAGTGACAATAAGGTTGTAGATCAGTTTGTACATGTTGGCCAAGACACCATCTTCGACTATAACGACTTTCCAAGGGTAAGAGATAAATGGGAATACATTTTACACGATCGCCCAAGATAAAAAGAGCACCAACCAAAACAGTGGTGTCCGCTTTGATGCAGCAACCGAGAATGGGCAAAGGTCACATATTATGGTTACATAGAGGAGATATGGGAACTTGACTATGGACCCTCCTTTAGGGTCCCTTTGTTCCGGTGCAAATGGTTCAAGCTAACAGGAGGTGGGGTAAAGGTGGACCGGCAATACGGAATGACAATGGTGGATTTCAACAATCTTGGTTACCTTGACGAACCATTCGTCCTAGCGAAAGATGTCGCTCAGGTTTTCTATGTGAAGGACATGAGTAGCAAACCGAGGAAACGGAAAGATAAGAAAACGATCGGTACATCATGCGATGATCCAAAGCGCCACATTGTTCTTTCGGGGAAAAGAAACATCGTGGGAGTGGAGGACAAGACAGGACATGTCGGAAGATTATAATATGTTTGCTGAAATTCCGCCCTTCAAAGTGAACACCGACCCAAGCATTAAGTTAAATGATGAGGATGCTCCATGGATACGGCACAATCGTAAGCAAGCGGGGACACAAGGGAAGAAATGATGTGTAATAATTTATTATTGTACCAAACTTTGTTGAATGAATCATGTGAATTATATTACCCGTGATGTGTTTGGTGTCCATTTTCGAATGATTCAATTGACTCGAGATACTCTTGCATACATGAATCATGAAATTTGGAGTGACTAAGTCATACTCCTGCATACATGAAATTTGGAGTGACTAAGTCATACTCCTGCATACAGGAAATTTGGAGTGACTAAGTCATACTCCTGCATACATGAAATTTGGAGTGATTTAGTCATACTCCTGCCTAGGCGTATAATATGCATACTCGTAGTCTTCATAGCCGCCGCCGTTGTGCTTGGTAGTCGTCGCCTTCTAAGTTGCCGGCGTCGTCGTCGGCTGCTTCTTGTCGTCGGCTGTCGTCGGGCGGCGCTCGTGGCTCGGGCGCGAGGGTAGCGCGAGGCGGGGGGATATCGCCGGCCGTGATGTAGTCCATGACGCTGCTGCGAGTCCGGCCGTACCACCATAGCCGACGGCCGGCCTCGTGGAAGTTTCCGGGAGGCGAGACCGTCCTCCTCATACACAGCGAGCGCCCTCTCACGCCGATTGATGAAGAAGGCATCCCAAGTATGCTGGTTATCGGGATGCCGGCGGGGATTCATCCGGCTGCTCCGGCGTGAGGTCGAGGTAGTAGTGGTTCGTGATGGCCGCCGGCGCGCGGTACCACGAGGGACGGGAGGGACCGGCACGCCGCCGGCGCTTAGGCTCCGGCCGGCGAGGGACGCGGTAGCCCGGAGGGCAAGGGTAGTTCGAGGCGCAAAGCTCCTCCCACTGTCTGGTAGGTTAGAGTGGGTGCGGTGGAAGCCATGAGAGGGTGATGAGAGATTGTAGAGATGTGATAATGCTGGCCAAGCCGGGCTACCTATATGTACTGACAAATGGCGGGAAAAATGGGAGCGGGGAAGACGGGAGGCGGGAAGAAAGAGGCGGGGAGAAAGTGGCGGGAAGAAATTGGCGAGAAAAAATTGGCGGGAAGAAAGAGGCGGAAGAAATTGGCGGGAAGAAAGTGGCGGGAAGAAATTGGCGGGAAACAATTGGCGGGAAGAAATTTTTGACAATTTGTATTTTTAAAATTTTGAATTGAATTAGTTTTATTTTTCTTAATTTTTTGATATATTATTTGTATTTTTAAGATTTTGAATTGAATTAGTTTTATTTTTATGAATTTTTTGATATATTATATGTATTTTTAAGATTTTGAATTGAATTAGTTTTATTTTCCTAATTATTTTGATATATATATTTGTATTTTTAAAATTTTGAATTGAATTAGTTTTATTTTTCTGTTTTTTGATATATTATTTGTATTTTAAAAAATTTGAAATGTATTAGTTTAATTTTTCTGAATTTATTGATATATTATTTGTATTTTTAAGATTTTTAAATGAATTAGTTTATTTTTCTGAATTTTTTGATATATTATATGTATTTTTAAGATTTTGAATTGAATTAGTTGTATTTTTCACATTTAATTTCGAAATAATTTTGAAAAAGGCCTTTAGTCGCGGTTGGCTCGCCAACCGCGACTAAAGGTCGTTCTCCGCGAGAACCGGAAATGGGGCGAAAAATGGGCTTTAGTCGCGGTTGGGGTCACCAACCGCGACTAAGAGCTACCTTTAGTCGCGGTTGGTGACCCCAACCGCGACTAAAGCTCCGACGGTATAAATACGCGCGCGCGGCACGCAGGATCACACTTCTCTTTCGCCGCGCGCTGCCTCTTCGTCGACCTCGCCTGCGCCGTGCGGCTGCCTCTTCGTCGACCTCGCCTCCGTCGCGCCGTCGCCGCGCTCGCCACCGCCGCCTCCGCGCCCTCGTCGCCCGTACGTCGAACCCGCGCGCGCGCCTTCTTCTTCTGCGCCGTCGCCGCGCGCGCCCTCGTCGCCGTCTCGATCCGCGCCGCGCCGCCGCGCGCGCCGACCCGCCGGCACGCGCGCCGCCGCCGCCCGCGCGGATCTGCGCGCGCCGCGCGCACGCGCGCGTGCCGCGCCGCCCGCCGTGGAGAGAGGAGATCCGCCGCCGCATGCCGCGCGTGCCGCGCCGCCGCCGTGGAGAGAGGAGATCGGCGTCGCGCGTATGCGGCGCGCGCGGTTACGAGAGAGAGAGAGAGAGGCGGCGGGTGCGCCCGGCGGTTTTTTTTTCTTCTTTTTTTCCTAATTTTTTGATATGCAAATTATGAACTTTGACTTAAAAAGATTGTGTAAAAAAAAATGAACTACAATTTGACTTTAAAAGATTGTGTAAAAAAAATTCACTTAAAATTAAGTTTGTCTAAAAAATGAACTAATTAAAATTTCACTTAAAAAAGAACTCAAATTTGACTTACAAAATTTGACTTAACCCCTCGTCGACCGCCGCCCTCGTCGCCGCCGCGCCCCTCGTCCTCGCCGACCGCCGCCCTCGTCGCCGCCGTCAGCCGCCGCGCCTCCTTTCTCCCCTCGCCCGCCCCGTGTACGTCGTCGTCTCCCTCGATCTGCCGGCGCCCCCCGCCCCTTAAAAAATAACTTAAAAAATAACTTAAGAAAAAAATAACTTAAAAAATAACTTAAGAAAAAAATAACTTAACCAAAATAACTTAAGAAAAAAATAACTTAATTGGCATGTTTGGAATTTGGAAAACTTTGTGTTTTTTTCTAACTAACTACACGGGAATGTTAAGTGAAAAATTGACTCTCGGTCACCGCCACCGCTCTCTCGGCACCGCCACCGCTCTCTCGGTCACCGCCACACCGGTCTCTCGGTCACGCGGTTGCGTCCCCGCTTTCAATTCGCCACCGCCACCGGTCTCTCGGTCACGCGGTCACTGCGTCCCCCCTTTCGCCACCGCCACCGGTCTCTCGGTCACGCGGTCACTGCGTCCCCCCTCTCGCCTCCATCGTCGCCCTCTCTCTTTATATGTAGAAGAGATGTGATAATGTTGGCATGCATATACACAATTAATTTGTTTTGACTACATGTTTTCAGGACTGACATATGGCGGACGATAGAGCTGACCCGATTCTGGACAACTATGATCTGGACGTTGAAGACCATATATTCGGCATCATAAAAGGCGATATTCCATATGTGCCGACCGGACAAGAAGAAGATGATATCTCTTCTTATCTGAACCTTGACGGTGAAGATGAAGGGCGCCGTCAGCAAGATGATGCCGAAGAAACGTCGGTAAACGACGATCTTGCATTGGAAGTAGCAACCACCTCCGGCGCCGAGGTATATATATACATTGAGCCTCTGGTGATACAAACTAACTGATTTGAATAAATATGTGTGTACTAACGCGCGCGACTCTCTTTCTTATTTTAGCCCTCGGCCGGATCGTCAAAAAAATCGAGTACGTCGTCGTCAAAGCGTGGCGCAACCAAGACGATGAAACCAAACGAAACATGCACCATCGAGGTTGTCGACGAAGCAACCGGCGGGCGGCGGAGCCCAGCAAGAACGCCACCAAGTTTATCGGCCAATGCGGAGCCGTTGTTAGAGAGAACGTCTCGATCACCGTCCGGGAGTGGAATGAGCCAAAGAAGGCACGTCTTGGTTTCACTTTCGTCGATAAGAGAACAAAAAAGATTGCTTCAAGAAGCTTATAGAATATTTCGTTCTACCTCCGGAATACCGCGAGATACGATGAGGCGGGTAACAAGATTCGGGAAAACAAGGAGAGGTGCAAGCTAGTCAAACGGTTCGCTCTTTCTAAGATGGCCGACGCATTCCGGAAATACAAGCAAAATCTAGCCCATGACTTTGTCAAGCAGGGCAAGACTCCGGATTTCAAAGGACAATATGAGAAACTGCAACATGATTGGCCAGAATTTGTGAAGCAAAAGAAATCGGAGCAGTTCCTTGAAATGTCGAAAAAAAATAAGAAGAATGCGGCCAAGAAGGAGTACAATCATATTATGGGGCCAGGAGGGTATCGCTTTTGGCAGCCTAGGTGGGAGAAGATGGAGAACGAGCTGAGGGCGCGAGGAATCCGTCCAGGTACGGAGGGATGGGACCCAAGGGCCAAAAGGCTGGTGGTACGGGCATGGGGGATCGGCTGAACCCGGAGACAGGGGAGTGTGTTTATCGGGGCAAAATAATTAAACCCACCCAAAAGCTTATTGAGGCAATGAGGGATGCTCAAGAGGGGAGGATCAAGTTCAACGAGAGAGAACGACGCCACGACAAAAGCCCTCGGGAATCCTGAACACGGAGGACGTGTACGAGGCATGCCCGGGGACATTCCGTGGAAAGTAGGGTTCCCCGGAACGATGACCCGTACGGTTACGAAGCCGTAAGAGAAAGATGGATCGGGATGCGGATGTTGTGGCGAAGCTGGTAACGGAAATGGATGTGATGAAGAAAACCGTGAGTGTACTAGTAGCCGAAAGAGATGCAGCTCGGGCGCAGCATGAAGATCATCCAATGGATCTCGGAAGCCAGCGAGAGAAGAAGCAGCGTGGCTTCCACGGAGGCCTCACCGGCTGGTGCACCGACGATCTAAATTACTGCACCGGAGCATCCGGTGGTCGAAGTTCTTGCACCGGAGCCTCCTCGCTACCCCGTGGACGATATAAAGGAGATGAAAGCATGTCATCCGTATTATCCTATCGGGAACATGTCCATGAAGGTAGCCACCGGCGGTGCTTTACCACTGGAGCACTCCACCACAACAACCCCATTCCGGATGGCTATGCTCGTGTCACGGTGGAGGAGATAGTCCAAGGGTTTGAGGACCTGGACATTGACATTGCTACACCTGAAGGGGCGACAAGACTTGGAGATGTCAAGCGCCGGTTCATTACGTAGCGGAAGAAGTTTATCAAGTTTCCGGGCGAGGCGCCAAGGCAAACAAGTCCACCCCCTCCGGTGGTGGTGGCGGCGGCGGTGGTGGTGGTGGTGGCTCACCTACACCTCCGGCGGGTCAGCCGACGCCGCCCCCAATTCACCTCCGGCGGGTAGCGGACGCCGCCCCCGATCCTCGTCCGGCGGGTGATCAGACGCCGCCCCCCAATCCACCTCCGGCGAAGAAGCAGAAGCAGTCCTGGGTTATTAACCCGGACCCTTACGTACCTGCAACCACAAAGATACCAGAGCCATCACTTAAGCCTCTCACCAAGAGGTCTTGGGAATGTAGTGCCGAGGAAGTCGAGGCGGGCGCGGCTGCTGATTTAGAGAAATGGAAGGCGAGCTGCAAGAAGAAAATAGAGGGCGAGCCCAAGCCAGTATTTTCTGATGAGCAAAAGAAGTGGGCTAAGTCATTTTTGAACACATCGTCCCAAGCCGCGAAGAATCTCCCTGACGACTATGAACGTGAACTTCGTGCGCAAGCACTCACGTTCCGGAGGAAGCAGGAGGAGGCGGAGAAGCGAGGAGAAGAAAGCCTTGGAGGAGGCCCGAGAAAAATTAGAAAGGGGGAAACAACAAGTTGCCCAGCTCGGGGAACAAAGTAAACGGTCGATCCCCCCGCTCATAGTGAAAGCCGCAGGTCCGGAGGACGAAGCCCACGATGTCATAGCAGCTGCGGCAGCACAGGGATTGAGCGTAGCGAAAGCCAAAGAACAAGCGGCGGACTTAGGTCCGACTCTTCGTGTAGCATTAGGCCTTGATGACGTGGCAATGAAGGACGTAGTATTTGGATATGTGAAGGATGGTCCTCTCGTCGAGCCTGCGCAGGAAGAGGATCTACCTCGACAAATGAAAGGTACGCTAAATTGGTACAAGGGTTACATAAAACTTAAAAACGCCGGAAGAATATATTTATGCGGAAGTTAGACCTGAGCATCACTTCAAACATTACTATATAACAATTCATCGGAGTGAATTGTTCCAGCTGTTCAATCTGCGCGAGCTCGACAAATCTATCATCGAGCTGCTATGTTCGTAAGTGATTTATTAATTTCTACCCCATCTCGTTCATTGCCCGCACTATAAATATATATATTGTCCTAACTATCTTGTTGTGTACGCTATTATGCAGAATGAAGAAGCGGGAAATGCGAATAAGGCACACCCATGATGTTGGGTTCATTGACCCACAAATCGTTAATTCATATGTGTTACAACACCACCCCAGAGACGTGGAGGGTGACCTGTGGATGTTTCTTACAAAACAGGAACTCAAAAGTGATATTCTATTTCCTTACCATTTTGGGTGAGTGTTTCTGTCTTGAGCACATTCTCTTTTGTTTACTCCATGCATGGTATGTGGCTAATCGATGAGTTATGCATGATTGTGCATGTATCGTGTCCGCGAGGTTCCACTCGGATTCTCGCTAGTAATTCAAATTCAGAACTCCACGGTTATCGTCCACGACTCTCTCGAATATGGATACGAAGCTTTGGGCCGACATGAGAAAAATGATGCAAAAGTAACTACTTTCATTCGTTTGCGCTCTATATCGATCGGCCTATTACATTCATCATTTCCTAATATCAAGTAACTAATTAATAACTCTCTTGTTCATTTAATTTTCCTTGCCTCGTAGGGTTTGGAGACGGTTCGTAGATCAAAAGGTCGGTGAATTCAAAAAAGAGCTACATTTTAAAATGGCAAAGGCTGCGACCGGGGACATTCAGCCACCGGGGACCAATCTATGTGGATATTATGTTTGTGAGAGGATCCGGAGATACACCACTGAGCGGCAGCCGTCTGAGAACAACACCAGGAGGAATAACCTCCGGGCGACGCTTACTCCAGAAGCTCGCTTCCGACCACTTCAAGAGGAACTAGCTGGATGGTTGGCGAACCAAGTCATCGATCCTAGAGGAGAACACTATGTAGAGGACGTAGAACTTTATATGCACTAAATATGTATGGAAACTTGTTCAAAATTGTATATGGTCATCCGATATTGAATATATATTGTATATTCCTCTTGAATTCTTTTTGGTTCTAATTTCAAATTTGTTTGAAATTGTACATTCACATGCATGTATACCGTAGAATATGTGAAACTCCTTCAAAATTAAAATAAAACACAAAAGAAATAAAACAATACAACTTAAAAAGTAACCAGGGGTTAGGGGAACCAGGTTAGGGGGGGGCTAAAACCCTAAACCTGCGGCGGCCTTTAGTCGCGGTTGGCGAGCAGAACCGCGACTAAAGGTCCTCCGCCCTGGCGCTCGCCTGCCGCCCACGTGGACGGGCCTTTAGTCGCGGTTCGTAAGGAACCGCGACTAAAGGGGGGGGCCTTTAGTCGCGAATAATAGGTCGCGGTTGCGCAACCGCGACTAATGGCAGTTGCGCACCGCGACCGAAGGCCATTTTTCCACCAGTGGTACTAATTAAAGGCATATCATATAAGTACATGATCTTGTCATTATCAAGGAGGCTAATGTGATCATGGGTGTTCTGTACTTAGCCTCATATGCTAGTATTATAACAAAAAAGATTTCGCAGTTTGTACTTGTAACAGACGTTACACATAATGCAATCCTGAATAATGAAAAATATGCTTATTTGTTCTGGATTATTGCCCACTTTTAAAGTAATCAAATACTATACTAAACAGGTGGTTATATAAATTTGATAGTATATGATTTAAAGATATGCTCTTTCTATCAAACTACCAACATTATGAAGCCATCCAAGCTCCTAGTTACCGAGAAACCAAATCTTTAGCTCGTTAACGAAATAAGTGGACTTATTTGGGAAGAAAGATGTGACGTGTCTGTATATTTAGACTCATCAAGTTTCATTCGATCTGCCTTTAATATTGCTAGTACTGATCTGATTAATTAATTAATTTCGTGTGTACAACACAACACAGCAGCTGTGTTAGGTTAACCTGATACCTCAAATAAAAAAGTTGCACCATTGCTGCGTGCACATATAAAACAAAAATTGTATACAGATGCGCTAGGTGGCAATGCTTGCTAACACATTGCTACTAGCTGAGAGATAAAAGAATAATAAATATATATACATACATGCATTAACAGAAAAACAAGTTGACTTAAAAAATATTAAGAATAGAGTTCATAACCACTAAAAGAATATATGTTGGAGGCCATTTGTGATACCTTTTGACAATTATTTTTGCCACACAGACCATCACCATTGAGTCCAATATTTAATTATAACCATAAAGATCCTTCAGACCTATCAAGACTAGAAACGTGTCCAGTTCAAACACAAGGCTTTATACAAGAGACATCATTCTCCTTTCACATCAGTGACATAACCCCTAATTAAGCACACAAGAAAGCAAACATATGACCATCTCAAAAGGGGCCAAAAGGGAATCATCCGTTCCATTGGATGAAAATGGCATCCCTTGCTTGGGAATCTTAGGCTTTTAGAGCCTATATATGTAGAGAGGACCTTGGATTGCAATAACTTATGGATTTTAGAGTACTGATGCTAGAATTAAAAGGAGCTCTAGCAGAGGACATGTTCATGGCGAGGAATGTTGTTTCAGCAGAGCAGATTCAATGGAAATGTAAATGCTAGCTAGATCTTATTTGCTTTTCATTACCATTTAACATGGAGTATAATAATGACACCGTTGCTTTTCACTTGCCATCTGGCCAAACTCAATGTGAAGTCTTTGTTATAAAATCACAATCAACAGTGTATTGTTTCGTGGAGAATAATTGATATTACTGTTAGTAGTATATGACTACTATAATTCTAACAAAATTATTATTATCTACCAGGCAAGTTGATCACTACAAAAAAAAAAATTGAGAAGAGTCCAATGTATTGCTAATTATCCATAGTAGTACAAAGAACCTATAAAGTACAAAAATAATAGGAAGATCTTTAGACCACCTGGCGATAACTATAGACACTAGCACGAGTTGAAGGCGCACCATCTTTAAAGTGTGTGTGATAACCATGTATAAGGGATGTGCCTGTGGCGGTTTCTAATTTTAAGATCAGAGTATTCCCATAGAGATTTGAAGTTGATAGAGTTTTGTTTCATGTCTCTTTCAAGCATCTGATCAGGACATGCCTCTGCGCGTATGTGTACAAAAGAAAGAGCAGAAGGGGAGCGGCTTCATCGTGGATTTGCTGTCATTGCTAGTTGGAGATGTACATTTGATTCCATTCATTACTATTCTACCGTTTTATTTTGCCGGTCGTGCACTGCTATATAAAAAAATCTGATTGCATATTAGAATGGCTAAGAGATTTAGGAGTATACAGTGTGGAAATGCAGTTACTTCCATGAAATACACGTTGATAGATCTCGCTCCTTGGAGCTAACCAACCAAAGACTCAAGACTTCAGCAACTAACATGCAGATGGTCAATTGGAGCAGACAGATCACATCTAAACATGAGGTTGGCATCTATATCATAGCTGCATTTACAATATGAACGCACCTGCAGATTAGGACTGAAAGTTAATACGCTTGCTCCATCCGTCTCCGTTTCTCTAATACTTGCTCTGGGTGTTGACAATCGACATATTGTATATAGTACTTAAATTGTATACTAGAGAACATAGATGTAAATTGACCCAAAGAGGTATTTTATATGTTACAATCGTATTTTGGTATACTTTTAAGATAAAAGTATAGTACTCCAATCCATAATAATGTCTCTGATTTATGGATCGGAGTAACATGACTTAGCTCCAAAACCACAACTGACCAATGAGATTAGAGCATCTCCAACCGTCTCCCCGACGAGGTCCCCAGGATGCCTTTTTTTTCCATCCGGATGGACGAAAACGGTGCAGTCGCGCCCCCGATCCTCGTTTTCGTCCGGATTTGGACTTTCATCCATCCGGGGAGCCTAGGCCACCCCCCCCCCCCCCGGGGGAGCGCTCGGGACAACGGACGAAACGAAAGCGCGGGAAACACCGAGAAAACTTCCCGCGCGGTTGGTGGCCCCAACTTGTCGGCGAGAGAGGCCAATCGTCGTCCTCATCGCATCATCTTCCGCGTGCTGTAAAAGCCTGCCGCCGGTCAGTCTTCGCCGGCCGTGTAGCTTCCACGCGGCGAGTTAATGCCGTTGCTTCGGTTTCACGCGCGTCGACCTCTATTTATCGCCAAACTATAAAACGCATGGTGCCTGATCTAGCATCCAAAAACTTTCATCCATCCTGGGCTCGCCGCTGGAAAAATGGGCCTCCCAGGCCAAAAAAAAATACATCTATCTGGCGCTAAATAGCACCGGATTTCGGTCTGGGGAGCCCAACGGCTGGAGATGCTCTTATCACGCTATGGCATAGGCGGCTAGGCGCTGAAGTTATTCCCTACAGTATGTAAACCCCACCCAAAGCCAGGTGTGGCCACTTCACTAGTTTACCCTACTACATAAATATAGTACTCCCTTCAATTTATAACAAGAGTCGTGTCGTCGTGGTGAACAGACAGATGCCATGGGATGGCTTAAGTTGGGGCCGAATGTGCGCTAGAGGATTCGGGGGAGGGTTTTGGTAACAAGAGGAAGGATTTGGGAAGGAATTCCGGTATCTTTATTGATGAACTTAGCCTTGGCCAAAGGTTGAAGAACGTACGGAATACAGGGTTTTCTCTCTATCAGCCGATCGGTCTCGTGTTGAGTGTGTCCCGCGCAGGGGTGCCCCTCCTCTCCTTATATAGGGGAGAGGATGGCTTACAAGGGAAGGAACCCTAATGGCATCTAGCATGATCTAAGCTACTTTATAAAGCTTCTTTGGCCTTGATGACACCGGTCTTGACTTTAATCAGGAAGAGATGACCTCGGGCCGGTAACTTTTATGTCACCTTCTGCTTTAGCTTCAGGGCTTCGATTAAAGCTGATTTGCTTCGCTCATCCTTGTCCCCTAGTCCTTGACAGAATCTTTGACCAGAGTGCCGACAGGCTACAGTTGAGCTCGTGCCGGTACTCCGGTATCTCTCATGTTTACCGAACTCCGGTATATTCCTCCTGGGATATCGGTATACTTTAACCTGGCACTTGCCAACTTAACTGAATCATCCAGATTAACCTTTAATCCGGCATCTTAAAAGATAAACGGGGCAACTTTGCCATGCCTTTGGCCTACCGGGGGCCATCCCCCGACATTAGTCCCCGAAGTTGGTATAGTCCGGCAGATTCTATCCGACGGGCCATGTCAGGTTCCTACTCCAAACGTACCGGATTAATCCTTCCGGTTTCAAGTTAAACTTTCCCGGCGTCTATGCCAGACTTAGGCCATCGTTCCGTTCTCAACACCACCTTCCGGTATCTTTTTCCGGTTGCACCACTATTAAATTCTCCTCGGCAAAGTCGAGAATATCTCGGAAACCGTGTCTGACAGCGACATGCGCACTGTGTCTGCCGTGCCAGTGTCAGGGGTCAAATCCTTCGACTCCCGCGCGCGCAGTTAATGTGCCGCACCGGATCCTTGTGGCCTCTGTGTGGCACCTCTGTGCAATGTGTGTACCTCTGCGCCACGTGGCGGCCCACAGGTAAAGTGGAGCGGGCCTGGCCGTTTTCCGGCCCACGAACCCCTTGGTTAAATAGGGAGCGACGGTTCCCTTCCGCTCCCCACGCTCCCACTTCGCCTTCATTCTCCAACCTCCAGAGCTCCTTCGCCCAGTGCCGCTCAAGCTCATCGCGCCGCCGTTCGCCGTCAAACTCGAACCCTCCGGCGAACCTTCGCGCGATTGCGCTTCGGAGCTCACTCGCTTGTCTCCATCAAGATCTGCAGCGGCGCTCTTCTTATTTGTTCCAGAGACGCACCACGGCATCCCCTTCCTCTTCTCCGTTCGCCGCCGCTGACGCCCTCCTCGCCAAGCTCCGGCGAACGCTCGGCCCGTTCCAGCCTCTGGGTTTCCGCCGCTACTCGCAGGTTAGCACTTTGGATCTGTATCTCTTTCCCTTCTTGTCAATGTTGGGTCCGGTAGGGTATTTATTTCCTCTTTTCCTTTTGTTTTTCTCTCTTTCGTAGATCTTCACGAAGAGATAGGTTTGGGGATACCAATTTTTAGTTAGCCTCCGAACTTAATCAAAAATGTCGTCCAAAGATTCCTTTCCGGAACTCTCCGCCAGCACCCAGAATAGCGAGAGCCCGGAGATCTCCTCGGGGGAAGAAACCCCGGTAGATCAATTTGAGGATGGGCTTGAGGAGGACCTCGCCCAGTCCGAAGAAGAAGCCGGTGGCTCCGAGCAAGCTACCGGCAACGACGAGGAACATGCCGGCGGCCCGGGCCAAGACGTCGATGCCGACTATGCCGGCATAGATCTGGATGCATACACGCGCGGTGCCTGGATGGGTTCCGATGTTACCCAGGCGGAGATTGACTGGCTCTACCGGTCCCGGAGAATACCGAAAGAGTTGTTCTGTCGGATCCCCGACGAGGAGCGGGAGCCTGCGCCGTGACCAGGCGAGTACGTGGTTTTTGCCGCCCATTTTGAGTGCGGCTTAGGCCTTCCCGTCTTGGATTTCTTCCGGGATTTCTTAAACTTTTACCAGCTTCAGCCCCACCATCTTCCGGGCAATTGTATCTTTTATTGTTCCTCTTTTGCTGCTTTCATGGAGGGATACGCCGGTATCACTCCTTCTGTAGATAACTTCTCCTACTTCTACTATCTCCGGAAGAATTCTATCCAAGATACGAAGCTTCCGTACCCCAAGCCCTTCGACCGGTGCGGGGGTTGCATCCTTTCGCCCCGCCAAGGGAGCATCTTCTATAAGCTTACCGGTTACGAAATCTGTCCGGACCTGGCAAAAGTCTTTTTTCTACGTCCGGAACGGAGGTCCGGAAGATCTTATCAACCTTCCGGAGTATGTTCCTGGGCCTCCAGCCATGACCAACTGGCTACACAATCCCAAGAACGACAAGGAATCCAAGCGGGTGGCCCTTTTCGTCGGGAAGAACAAGGAGGAGACCAACCTCTGCTCGGATGATATAGTCCGGCTGTTTCTCTCGCGCTGGGTCCTGCCCCTTCAGCGCCGTACTCACAAGATGGGCCAGATGTCAGGCCAAAGGGATCCGACAAGGATCACGACTCACTCGCTGAGCCCCAAAGACTTGGTCCTTAAGGCCAAGCAGATCTGCCGGAACACCCTATGGCCTAACGGAAAGTACGGGCTGAAGCCTTACAGCTGCACCAACCCTCCTCCGCCACGAGTAAGATCTCGGGATCTTCGGAAAGCTTCTTCCGTTATGTTTTTCAATCTTTCGTTCTGATTTTCTTTTTTGTTCTGTTGTAGAATTTCGCCCGGATCGCCAAGGAGGAGCTGCCCTCGTACGTCCCCAAGCGCAAGTTTGAAGACGACGTGGACGCGGATCCGTACGTAAGAGGACAACACAAGATGGGCCCAACTCACTCCCGGCGCCCCGGTAACTTTTCAACTCAGACTCCGGCAAATGATTCCGATACCGACGATGAGGTCATTGTTCTTGAGGTACTTTGCACATCTTCATCTGTCTCATATACTTTTCTTGTGTAGCCTCCCACTCAGTTGCTGAGAACCCCCAGATATTGGAGCACATGACTCCCCTCGCCGCCGAGGTTGGTCCGGAGTTTGAGCAAGCTCTGGCTCAGGGTCCAGCCCCCAGAGCCCGGAAGAACAAGGCTCCGGCCCAGGATGCTGGTACGAGCGAGGCTCCGCCCGCCAAGCGCCAGAAGAAGAAGGGGAGAACCGGTCCTCACGGAAGGAAGCGCAGGCATGAGATGCCGACCGCTACTGGGTAAGGCCCCGGTGTTACAGTTTTCCGGTTGAAACTCTTTTGCTCGTTGCCTCTTTGTTAACTTTTATACTTGTTTCTCTTTTCAGGGCTCCCCTGGTACTTACCAGGAGTGCTCCGGGTATGGTGTCGGAACCTTCCGAAGATGCCGCCAGGACCTCTCCTCCTCCTCAAGCAAGTCCAGCACGCTCCGGTGCCGGCAAAGCTCCATCCTCCCATCGGGGAGGTAAAACAAATTCGGGGTGCACGGCCCCTAATCCGCCAAACTCCCGCGCGGAGGAGGACTTCGTCTCCCCTCCAGATTTTGAAGACACCGGCGCCAGCAACACGGGCGCCGGTACCGAAGATGTCGGGCGGTCGGAACATCTGGTTCCGCCCGTCCCTCCAAGCCTCTGCTGGAAACTTCTGCGCCGGTAGCTTCCTCGCCGGAAAAGGATACTCTTCCCCCTCCAAGCCTCTGCTGGAAACTTCTGCGCCGGCAGCTTCCTCGCCGGCAAAGGATACTCCTGCGCCGCCGCCGGCACCTCCTGCCGGTAAACCAGCTCCTGCCCCCTGGCCAACTCCGCCAGAGGGCACCATTATAACCGCGCAGCAGCTCACTGCGGTGGTGACAGTAGCGACCGCGCCCCCTTCCGGCTCCCAGGCTCAGTCCTTGGTGCTTCACGCTAGCCGCGCCGCAGTTTCTGCCGGCGAGAAGGCCTCAGCTCAACTGGGCCGGATCGTTCAGCTGACCCGCGGCGAGGCCGATCTGGGCTCACTCCGGGATTATGTGGGGAAGTGGAACCGGGCGGATCTCTCCCCCGCCACTTGCGGCCTAGGCAAGGACAAGCTGCCGGTCGTGGACAACTCCGGCCCGCGGAGCACGGCGCAACATCTTAGCCGGCTCAAGCGCGTCGTGAAGGAGTTTGACACGGCCTGGCACGACGCCAGCGCCAATGTGGTGGTAAGCTTATTACTCCAACTTCCTCCATTACACCGATGCCGTTTTCAATTTTCCAACTTATAGATATATCCTCATAGTCCCCGAGTTTTGGGTTAAGCACGCAGTACTTGGCGCGAAACTTTCTTGAAGCACAAAACCGGCATAGCTAGTCCCCAAGTTTCGGGTTAAGAACAAGGTACTTAGCGCGAAACTTCAAAAAAACGGCATAGCTAGTCCCCGAGTTTTGGGTTAAGCACGAAGTACTTAGCAAGAAACTGCAAAAAACCGGCATAGCTAGTCCCCGAGTTTCGGGTTAAGCACGAAGTACTTAGCGTGAAACTGCAAAAAACCGGCATAGCTAGTCCCTGAGTTTCGGGTTAAGCACGAAGTACTTAGCGCGAAACTGCAAAAAACCGGCATAGCTAGTCCCCGAGTTTCGGGTTAAGCACGAAGTACTTAGCGCGAAACTGCAAAAAACCGGCATAGCTTACCGCAACTTTTAATCTGTGCAGGACACCCTCGACCTCCGGAAGCAACTGTTCGAGGGGCTGTTGTGGGAACACCAGGACATTACTGAGGCCTTCACCAGCCTTGAGCAGGCCCATGGCAAGTGCCAAGGTGAGCTTCAACCTTCCGGTTTCCTTTTGTACCGGTTCTTTCCCCTGATGCACATTACTTACAAGTTTTCTTTGTGCAGCAGCCCTTCCGGAAGCCTCACTTGAGGACATTACCGGCCAAATCTCGGCGCTCAAGGGTAAACCTCACTTGTTCATTTGTCTTTTTGTTTGAGCTTACTGGCTTCTTTTACTGAACTTTTGCTCTCCCGGATTACAGCTGAGAAGGAGAAGCTTGCCCTCGAGCAGCACAATGCCCTGCAAGCTCAGCGGAACAACACCGCTAAACTGAAGGACAAGCTGATCCAGGCTGAGGTACGGCATGCGGAGGCGCTTAAGGAGGCCAAATCTGCCGGTGAGGCCAAGGTGGAGGAGGTCCGGAAGGAACTCGCTGAGGCCACAGGGCAGCTGCAGAAGGAGCTGGAGGACAGGGCCAAGCAGCTGAAGGAGGCGCAAAACCAGAACGCTGAGCTGCTGACGGATCAAGCGGACTTTGACCGGCTGGTCATTGATACCGACAAACAAGCGCTCAGTACGTACTTCTTTTCTCATGCTTGGTAGTTTGCATTTTTCCGGCGTGTATCTTTACACCGTTTTCTTTGTCTTTTCTTTCAGAGCTCCTCCCGGATTCCCAGGCGCATGCGCACAAAAGGGTCATGGAGCTGCGAGCTGAAAACACTGTCAGCGATCCGGATGCGCCATGGAACGCATACGATCACCTCGTTGCGCTCTATGCCCGGATCACTCACATGAAGGTCATCGACCGACATCTTGGCGATGTGCCGGAAGTCGCCCTCCAGGTGTTTAAGTTCCTGTGGCCCGGGGAATCCACGCCGGATGATCTGACTCGGCTCGCCCAGCGGCTAAGGGACGTCGGCAAAAGGTTCAGCGAGTGGAAACGCTCTTCTGCCCGTGCCGGAGCTGACGCAGCACTTCGTGTTGCCTGCTCCTGGTACGATGATCTGGACCTGGATGCCCTCCACAGCATGCGCGCGGATGCTCCTACCAACACCGATCCAGCCAAAACTGCCAAACGCCGCGACCGCGCCTACCGGATCACCCAGTTCGCTCCGACCAGCACCTTCATCCCTCCTCCAGCTGACACCGCTGATGAAATTTTTGAGGATGAGGAGGAAGAAGATGCCGAAGAGGATGAGGACGATGCCGAGATGGAGATCCCGGAAGAGCAAGCCCCGAAAGCGCCGGTTGCCCCAGAAGCTGCCCTTGAACCCGCAGTTGTGCCAGGCCAAGATTCCTCATCCCCTATGTATCACAGTTCCTGATCCTGCTCTTAAGGAAAAACAATAATCGTGAAATTTCCCCGGTATGCCGGGTGAGAGATGTAACTTGATACATTTAAGTCCTTTTGGTAATGCTACTTTTAACTTAGCATGTAGGCTGGTATGCTTGACTTTAAGCTTATATATATTAATCTAGCAACTTATGTGACTTAAGACTTTTCCGGTTCGTTTTGGTTTTCTTTGATCTTGCACGGTGAAGATTCCGAATTCGTTTCCGAATTCAATCTGATGCACACTTGGTTCTTTTGCTTTGGCTCTACCTACCTCTTTTGGGTGTTTGGCGTATGAGACACAAAGTTCTTTTGCCAAGCAAGCATTTTCTTGAACTTAGAAGAAATTTGAAATTTTTCACAAAAAATCGGTATAACCGGGGTTAGTTAAACTTTTCCTCGGGTTGTTTATTTTCGGTTCCTTTTTACGTTTTTCGCGTGCTTAGATCCTTCCGGTTTATCTTGCTAGCCATGAAGCCTGGTTTCGGACAGCAGCAAAGTCGAAGACTCCTTTAGGTTTAGCACGTTACTAAACCGTAAAAGAAAGCGTCCAACAATCAAACCGGTATACAGAAAAAATAAACACATTGCATGCAATTCCGGTAAAGGCAGTCCCCGAGATACATTCGAGGTGCCGGCATTTTATTGATAGCAAATAAGGTACAAAAAGGAAGTTCTTACACCACATCTTCAGGAATAGAAAGGACGGATCATCTCAGCCAGAGTGGTTGGCATGTTTCTTTGTAGCTTTTGCCATAGTGGGGAACTTCTCCGGCACCCACTGCTGAACCAAGCGATTGCTTGTGCTTCTATCACTCCTTCACATGATTTTCTTGTGGAGTTCCACCGGGTTAGATAATCCCGGTCTGTTTCATCTTGACGATGCTGGCACATAGCCAGCTGCTGCGGCCTATTTGGCCTCCGGTACGTACTGCTGAAGTTGCTCACAAAGGCTTCTTCAAAATCCAGCCAGCCATTTATACTTCCCTTTGGCAAATTGTTAAACCAAATTTGTGCCGGTCCCACCAGGAAAGACGGTATGATTCTCACCGCCCAACGCCGGTTTCCTCCACCGGTTGTTGTTCCTCCGCCAACAGCGACGTAAATAGCTGTGACATAGTCAGCTAGCCAATCTTCCGGCTTAGTTGTGCCATCGTATGTTTTTGTATCCCTGATACGTCTCCAATGTATCTATAATATCTTATGTTCCATGCTAGTTTTATGACAATACCAACATGTTTTAGTCATACTTTATAATGTTTTTATGCATTTTCCGAGACTAACCTATTAACGAGATGCCGAAGTGCCAGTTCCTGTTTTCTGCTATTTTTGGTTTCAGAAATTCTACACAGGAAATATTCTCGGAATTGGACCCCACGAAGACAGAAGTCAATATTTTACCGAGACGGACCCAGAGAGCCAGAGAAGGGCCAGAGGGGGGCCAAGAGGCCTCCACACCATAGGGGGGCGCGGCCCACCCCTCTACCACGCCACCTGGTGGGGAGGGCATCCTGGGGCCCCTCCGAGGCCGCCCTTCCGCATATATATTCTCCCAGAAGTAAAAACCCTAGAGACATCGGTCTTCCTCCACGAAAAGTTAAGTAGCCGCCGCCATCGTGAAGCCAAGTTCGGGGGACAGAAGTCTCTGTTCCGGCACGCCGCCGGGACGGGGAAGTGCCCCCGGAATCCATCTCCATCGACACCGCCGCCATCTTCATCGCCGTTGCTGTCTCCCATGATGAGGAGGGAGTAGTTCTCCCCGAGGCTGAGGGCTCTACCGGTAGCTATGTGGTTCATCTCTCTCTCCCATGGTGTGATCTTTATGTGATCATGAGCTTTGTAATCTAGTTGAATATGTAGATGTTACTCTTGTCTATTATGCACTCTAGAGGTTACTTTAATATGAACTCCGGAGTCACTCTCCACGGTGTGATGGTGACAGTGTGCGCATCGTGTGTGATTCCTTTATGAAGTTGTGGAGCTTGTTTACTCCGGCTTGAGGTGTGCTTTTGCAGCCCTACACAATGGATGGTGTTTGTTATCCAACAAGAGAGTGTTTGAGAGTAGCATTTATTTATTCAATTATGTGATCATTGTTGAGAGTGTCCACTAGTGAAAGTATGATCTCTAGGCCTTGTTTCTATGCATTGAAACACCGTTTCCAACAAGTTCTGCTACATGTTCGCTTGCTGTCATTTTTATTTCAGATTGCAATTACTACTTATAATCATCCATATTACTTGTATTTCACTATCTCTTCGCCGAACTAGTGCACCTATACATCCGACAAGTGTATTAGGTGTGTTGGGGACACAAGAGACTTCTTGTATCTTAATTGCAGGGTTGCTTGAGAGGGATATCTTTGACCTCTACCTCCCCGAGTTCGATAAACCTTGGGTGATTCACTTAAGGAAAACTTGCTGCTGTTCTACAAACCTCTGCTCTTGGAGGCCCAACACTGTCTACAGGAATAGAAGCGTGCGTAGACATCAATCCCGGGGCAACTGGAAGTTGCGTACCGGTGGTTCTTCTCTCATGATCCGCGGGCCAAAACATTGTGGACCGGGCGGACCCTCAGCCTCGATTATCTCCGAAAGATGCACTCTGTCCAGCCTGTGCCTCGCATCCTGATCTGGCAGGCATCTTTCTCCCACACGTTCCTGTTATCACCAGATTTTGGCCAAATCAAGAGATGGGCCGTAAGTGAAGATGGGCTTTGAAGATTACACGTGGAGTGTCTTTGAAGCGGCCTTGCGCTAAGAATTTGGGCTAAATTGCCCGTGTATCTGTAACATAGTAGATCGTATCGTGTGTAGAATTAACAGATAGAGTCTGGCCCGTGCACGGTTAGGTGCACGCCTCAATTAGAAAGTCCCTTGGACTATAAATATGTATTTAGGGTTATCGGAAAAGGAGGACAATCACGTTCACAACAAACACAAATCAGGCGCATCGCCATCCCTTCCTTCGAGGGTTTCTTCCGGGTAAGCATCATGCTGCCTAGATCGCATCTTGCGATCTAGGCAGTACACGTTTATTCGTCTACCTTGTGCTGCTCGTGCTGAAGCGTTGTTGATGGCGAGCAGCACTACTTATCTTTAGGTGTTTAGGGGCTTGCATTGATGCTTTCTCGTGCATATCTGCGTGGCAATGCCGTCCCTCGACACCTAGCTGCCCTTACACCTATCTGGGTGTAAGGGCAGCATCTTGCTTGTTCGTTACTTAGTAGATCCGATCTGTTATAGTTGCTCCTTGCTCCGCAAGGATTAGTTTAATATCCGCATAGTTAGGCCTTATCGCTGGGGTCGGACGATCCGAGTAGTGCGTTAGGTGTTGTTTACCGTTCCTACAAGGGATGTTCGGGAATTAACGTTATGTTGGTTTTTAGGCCTCTTGTAGGGGTAGTTTGCATCATCTTCCGTATCCGCTAGGCCCGATCACACGTAGGACGTTCCGGTTATGCGGTGAAAACCCTAAGCTGTCGTAGATTGGTTTAGCTTTGTTTTGACCAAGCGGGATCCCCATGTCATTGCAAATCCAACGTGAACCATGGGGCGATCGGCTCTTTGAGCCGATCCACGAGGCAACCCTGAGAGCCGATAGGGCTCGTATTTAATGTTTACGTGTCTACCATGCGGGAACAATCGAAGCACTCTAACACCTTCATGATCGGGTCTAGGTCGGGTGGCACGCCCTAGCAACCGCCGGGACGTGGGCTGGAAGACTTGCGGGACGACGCGAGGTGCCGGGGTCCACTAAGCGGCCTTGGGAGCCTCCCGGCTCTTCGTGTTGCTTAACCATTGCCCGCCGGTGGGTTTTGGCGGGTAACACATTCGGCACGCCCGGTGGGACCTCTTCCGCAACATCCACGTCAACACCGACACCCGAGATGGCAGAGGAACAGATCACATACGAGGATCTCCCTGCTGAACACAAGAAGAAGTACGATGAGCTGAAGGCCATCGTTGATGCCGAACTCATCGGCTCCTTTGAGAAGACCCGTTCGCACGGCATCAGGTTCAAAGGATTCACGCCACAAGGCGTCCTCGACGGGTTGGATCTGTCTCTCCCTTCAGAGGAACGTACTAGAGCCCTGCGACAGGAGATCAACTACGTGGTGGCTCATTCGCTGCATCGGCATTCTGAGAGCCTGGTAAATACGTTGGAGCGCGTTGCGCTCCAGGTGGTGCAAGAGATCATGAAGCATCAGTACTCCCCTTCAGGACCTGCTCTAGGGACTCACCAGGGAGAAGTGCAACTCCACAGCAGGCCACCATTGCCGTACGCGATGGCAGCTCCACATCAACAAGGTTCGCCGGCATACGTTGTCTACAAGGTTGGAGGTGATCCGGGCGACTATCAGTTCTTATATGAGCCGCCCAAGGAGATCCCGCACGGATACGTGTGCACGTTTGTGCCGGACTGCAACAACTGGACGCAGGCGATCCGAGGCTCCGACAGGAGGGATTGCCGGAGCAGGAGCAATTGTTCCGGCAGGAGGAACGGCTGCAGCAACGGGGAGTTTGGGGGCAGACGCTGAGAAACAGGCGTGGCTAGCCAAGTACGCCACTGCACCAATTCATGAAAGCTCGATTGCTACTTCCTCCACCGCGGATCAGATCGGTGCGGTCCCGAGAGATCGGTTCGGCATCCTGCCGAAGAAGAAGATAATCGGCTATTCCAAGCCGTACCCCAATGAGTTTGACCTGATCCCACTACCACCTAAGTACCGGCTCCCGGACTTCACCAAGTTCGAGTGGGTCGGAAGGGTCTAGCTCAATCGAGCACGTGAGCCGATACTTGGCCCGATTGGGCATGGTTTCGGCATCGGATCAGGCTGCGGGTGAGGTTCTTTTCGCAATCCCTCACCGGTCCCGCTTTTGGATGGTACACCTCGTTGCAGCCAAATTCAGTGCGATCATGGAAGCAGCTAGAGGAACAGTTTCACACACAGTATCATTCGGAAGCTACGGAAGCTGGCATTGCCGAACTAGCACAGGTTCGGCAAAAGCGAGGAGAGACAGTGTCTGAATACATTCAGCGTTTCAGAACTGTCAAGAACCGATGTTATTCGGTTCACTTAACTGAGAAAGAAGCAGTCGAACTGGCCGTGGCAGGCCTTGCAGCGTCGTTCAAGGATCTGACGTTCCAAGTAGAGTACAACTCGCTGGCGCACATGGTCCAGAGACTGACCTTATATGAACAGCGCCATCCGGAACTGTACCAAGACAAGTTCAAGCGCGCGATAAGCACTGGTCAATGCGATGAGGATGAAGATTCCGCGGAAGATCGGGAAGTCGCGATAGCCGAATGGACTCGGACGGCGGTACCGTGTCCCGCAAATGGGTGAACCCACCAGGGCCTCCAAGAGGGTTTGGCTTCGACGTGAGCAAAGCTGAATAGATCTTCGATCTGCTACTGAAAGAGAAACAGTTGAAGCTACCTGAAGGCCACAAGATCCCTACGGCACAAGAGATGAACAAAAGGCCATACTGCAAATGGCATCATACGTTCACGCACGCCACCAACGACTGCAAAGTATTGCGCGCACAAATTCAGATGGCAATAGAATCAGGCCGATTAACTTTCGGACAGTTTGCCATGAAGGTAGACATGCGTCCGTTTCCGGACGTCAACATGGTGGATCTAAGCCACTCCATAAGGGAGCCAGGGTTCTCTTTCAATGTCAATGTGGCAGGGCTTGTGGGCCGCCATGGCAAAGATAAAGCAGAGAGCAGCCACTCCCGTGGCAAAGATAAACCAGAGAGCAGCCACTCTCGTGGCAAAGATAAAGAGGAGGCCGTTCCACGCGACCGGCCCCAGGATGATGATAGACGATACCTAACCGAGGAGGAGGTGAGGAGCATACGGTATCAACGCCCACTATCCGTGCATCTCCTCAACAAATATGAGCAGCAGTATGACCGACGTCGGCGCTACGACGAGGATGATGAAAGATATCGTCGGTCTGATGCAGACAGGAGGTATCGTCAGCATGATAGAAACAACGACGGGTACGAACGTCACGCTAGAGGGAGGTCAAGGGAGCAAGATGACGTGGATAAGCACTGGGACTGTCCTTTCTTCAAACATTGCTAGGACTCAGGAATGAGCCGATTGCCAACAATCGAGAACTGCCCATAATGCAAGCAGCAAAGGAGGAGGACAAATGAAGTCTCAGTGTTCGAGCGTCTAGGGCCTCTCCCACCTCATAATATACAAGCTAAGTCATCTCAAGAAGAAGACTTTGAGGAGTCAGATGGAGAAGAAGATAGGTATCACCGACCAAGGTGGTGCCCTGATGGACTCAGCCATTCTCAGAAGCGTAGGGTGCGGCGGCTGCGAAACCTGGAAGAAGCCGAGGCACGATGCACTGTACACGTTGCGAAAGCGCGGCCCGATCTGGCCGCGAAAATTCAGCAAACAATGGAGACAAAGGCGCGCCCGCCAAAGAAAGTATGGCGCCCTAAACGGACGAAAGCCGATGCGGAGGCATCGGGCTGATGCCGATGCGGAGGCATCGGGCGATACAAACATGGTATCCGTGATCGGGACGGAGTAGCGGGTCCAAGACATTGGACGTACGTGGCAAGGCCGATCCCTGCGATCGGCCCTCAAAAAAATGAAAAGCAAAGGATCTCATCTCCAGCATGCCACGTAGCTACAGTGGAAATCCGAGAAGTTGCAAACCATCGTCAAGCATTGCAATAAAAAGGGAGGCCGATTCCAGCGATCGGCCAAAATTATCCTCGACATGCGTTTTGTCTGTGTTCAGCATTGATCCGACGGATGCCTGAAGAGCCGATACCATCAAATATTTGACAGAATCGGCTCGGGGGGCACATAGATGGATGAGACACGAGGATACAAAGCTTGGAGTAGATGTTAAATACCCAGCAGGGCAGCGCAAGTATGGGGGGCCGATGCAATCGGCCAATAAAAAAAATCCGACAATACAGAAATTTTTGGGCACAGCCGATGCGTAGACATCGACTTAAGAGTTCAAAGCCGATGCATGGCCATCGACTCAAGGGATACGACTGTTACAAGCAGAAGCCTAATGGAGCAGTCATCAAGTTACGTAGCGAGGCTCTACTGAAGGAGCCCCTCAGTGGAATGGTTGGTGGCTCCGTTAGCAAATCTTCAAGATCAGCAGCGCCTGCGTAAGCATGCAGATCAGGTTAGGATCATGAGGACAGCCGATGACCATCCAATTGGCTGTGATGTTTCCTCCTGGGGCTTGACCAAGGTGAAAACTTCATCAAACATCTTCATCAGAAGCTGCATCAGTCTGCTCGAGGTGATGAACCAATCTGAACAGCAAGACACAAGAGGGGAGCTAGAAAGAGTTCAAGGGCCACTACATTTGAGACTTCTTAGTTCAAGAGAGCTGCTGGTCCTTCCAGAGCCGTCCTAGTGCATGGTCTCCTTGGGCGTGAGCTTTCCTGCCCTGTTTTGATGAAGAACTGGAGTGGCTCGGGGGGCAGCTCACCTTGAAGGTTCTCTGCTATTGAAAGCCGATTTGGTCAGAATCGGCTGACGCTGCACTACAGTCGGGAAGCCGATGATGGCCCATTCGGTTGGTACATCTTTATCCTTGCCTTGACTGAGGCTCGGGGGGCAGCTCGCCCTCAAGGTTCTTTGTTCTGAGGAGCTAGAGCCACCAATTTGAAGAGGGAGCCATCATAATTGATAGGCCTTGGGCCAGTTTGTTGATACAAAGAGACAAAGCATCGCGGGGAAAGTTGTAGGCGATCAAGATTTTCAGCAATGGTCCTAGAGTTCTCCTGAAGGCATCAATTCTGGAGTCTTGCCGAGTAAAGCTAACATTAAAGCTCAGGGGACTTGGATTTCCAAGATTGAAGGTTTGCGCGATTACGATTTGGTCCCGTTCGACTGAAATTTGAGGGTCTGAACTGATCTACCTCGAAATTTATCATAAGAGACCGATGCGTTGCCATCGGTTCATCGAGCGTTGATCAGGCTAACAATCGGCAAAATCAATACAAGGGAGAATCGGCTAAATCACTTGGCAAGGAATCGGCATAGTCAAATTGGGGAAATTTCTTCATTGATAAACGAGATTTCTTACATAAAGAGCTGATTGCTCTCAAAAGGAAGAATTAGGGGTACATTGCCCTATCTACTACTGCTGGCCCTAGGCTAAGATCCTATCTAGGGGCCATTGCTGCCTTCGTCGTCGTCGTCATCGTCGCCGTCGTCGGTGCTGCTCCCGGCCGGCTCGTCATCGCTGCTGTAGCGGCCGCCGGCAGGACCCTCGTTGTCCTCATCCTCCTCGTCAGCATCGTCGTCCTCGCTGTCGAAGTCGCTGAGGTTCCCGGGCCAGGGGCAATGGCGTTTGGCCGGCGGCTCGTCGGAGGAGCTGTCGTCCTCCTCCTCCTCCTCCTTCACCTCCTCGGAGGATGTGACCCCGTCCCAGGGAAGGCAGTCATCGTCGCTTTCCTCCACCGCTTCCCCATTGGCGAGGAAGCGGAGGTCACTCTCCCCGTCAGTCGAGGACTTGTCATCCTCAGACCAAACGGAGAAGTCGTGGTCCTCCTTGTCCCACGCTGTTGGGGCAAGGATATCGTACGCCGCCTGCGTACCCCACTCGGTGTTGATTCCCCGATGGGAGAGGACACGTAGGAAAGACCCGACGAAGTGGAGGAGGAAGAAGAGGAAGACATGGCGACGGAGGAGGGCTTTTGGAAGTGCTGATGCAAGGGGATGAAGAGGAGAACTGTTCGATGCGGTTAAATAAAAGGAGATGGAAATTTAATTATCGAGCAGTTTTCGAGGACATGGTGCCAAAACTGTCAAATCGTGCAGAGAAGTTGGGAAGGCAAGTCGTCATGATGAGAAAATACTGCGACGGTTCTGCTCTGCCACGACATAACCCCTCGGAGGAAAAACAGATGGTTTTGAAATTATCATTACCAAAACCAGGGGGGCATGTGTTATCACCAGATTTTGGCCAAATCAAGAGATGGGCCGTAAGTGAAGATGGGCTTTGAAGGTTACACGTGGAGCGTCTTTGAAGCGGCCTTGCGCTAAGAATTTGGGCTAAATTGCCCGTGTATCTGTAACATAGTAGATCGTATCGTGTGTAGAATTAACAGATAGAGTCTGGCCCGTGCACGGTTAGGTGCACACCTCAATTAGAAAGTCCCTTGGACTATAAATATGTATCTAGGGTTATCGGAAAAGGAGGACAATCACGTTCACAACAAACACAAATCAGGCGCATCGCCACCCCTTCCTTCGAGGGTTTCTTCCGGGTAAGCATCATGCTTCCTAGATCGCATCTTGCGATCTAGGCAGTACACGTTTATTCGTCTACCTTGTGCTGCTCGTCGTTGAAGCGTTGTTGATGGCGAGCAGCACTACTTATCTTTAGGTGTTTAGGGGCTTGCATTGATGCTTTCTCGTGCATATCTGCGTGGCAATGCCGTCCCTCGACACCTAGCTGCCCTTACACCTATCTGGGTGTAAGGGCAGCATCTTGCTTATTCGTTACTTAGTAGATCCGATCTGTTATAGTTGCTCCTTGCTCCGCAAGGATTAGTTTAATATCTCGCATAGTTAGGCCTTATGCTTGGGGTCGGACGATCCGGTAGTGCGTTAGGTGTTGTTTACCGTTCCTACAAGGGATGTTCGGGAATTAACGTTATGTTGGTTTTTAGGCCTCTTGTAGGGGTAGTTTGCATCATCTTCCGTATCCGCTAGGCCCGATCACACGTAGGACGTTCCGGTTATGCGGTGAAAACCCTAAAGCTGTCGTAGATCGGTTTAGCTTTGTTTTGATCAAGCGGGATCCCCATGTCATTGCAAATCCAACGTGAACCATGGGGCGATCGGCTCTTTGAGCCGATCCACGGGGCAACCTCGAGAGCCGATAGGGCTCGTATTTAATGTTTACGTGTCTACCATGCAGGAACAATCGAAACACTCTAACACCTTCCCGATCGGGTCTAGGTCGGGTGGCACGCCCTAGCAACCGCCAGGACGTGGCTGGAAGACTTGCGGGACGACGCGAGGTGCCAGGGTCCACTAAGCGGCCTTGGGAGCCTCCCGGCTCTTCGTGTTGCTTAACCATTGCCCTCCGGTGGGTTTTGGCAGGTAACAGTTCCCCCAATGGGTTCAGGTAGGCTCCGACTCTTTCCATTCCGGAATCAGCCTCATCGTATCTTTCCTGCACCGCGGCTCTTGCCTGCCGGTACCTTGGTGCTGGCATCTCTTCGACATAAGCTGCTCTTGGCGCTCGATAATTTTGCCCGGTTTCACCTTTATCGGCGTAAGCGTTTCCGGCATAGCCATTTCCGGCATAGCCACGACCTGCCCCTTGGCTTTTTCTACCGGCATCATATTGCCCGGCTTGTTGTTTTCTGGCAAGAACCGGATCGTACACAGTCATCTACTGTGCGTTCACATCTTTTTCTCTTCTTCTGTCCGGATGGGGGGACGATGCCTGCCCATGCGACCTGCTACCGGCATTCTTTGCCGAGCGAACTGAATTTTACGCTAGCTGCTTTGTTGATTCTAGCAAGCTTAGTGTTTTGTGCTTCGATCATATCAAGCAACTCTCTCACTCTATCTTGTTGTTTTGCCAAAGCCTCACCGGAAAGAGACTCGCACATCTGTACAGCAGTCCTAGCAGCTTTTATCGTCTTATCCGGACTGCTATACTTAGGTTTTTCCACTACGCTCAAAGATACCGACGCGCTCTTTCCGGCAAGAACCTCCCGGCGCAAATCCTAATCTAGGTTGCGAGCCTTAAGCCGGTGTTCTGCTGCTCTAACCGGTTGCGCGCTAACATAAGCAAAGCCATGGGCAGCGTTGTACTCACGCGGGGTTAGGTTCAGCTCGCGCTGTGCCTTGATGATGTCCGCACCTCTGGAGAGCAGCTTATGCCGTTGCGCCTCCAGCTCAGCTTGTGTGGCAGCCGCATCGGCGTTGTGCGTGATGGGCGTGGCCAGCACGTTCATGGCAGCTTGCAACGGGGTCGCCTCCGGCAGCGCGGAAGAAGCTCCGGTAACGCCCTCGTCGCGCTCGGTCGGCTGCTTTGTGATACGTCTCCAACGTATCTATAATTTCTTATGTTCCATGCTAGTTTTATAACAATACATACATGTTTTGTTCTCACTTTATATAATTTTGATGCATTTTCCGGAACTAACCTATTAACAAGATGTCGAAGTGTCAGTTCCTGTTTTCTGCTGTTTTTTGGTTCCAGAAATCCTACAAAGGAAATATTCTCGGAATTGGACGAAATCAATGCCTAGTTTCTTATTTTTCCCGGAAGCTTCCAGAGCACCGAAGAGGGGCCAGAGGGGAGCCAGGGGGCCCCACCCCACAAGGCGGCGCGGCCAAGGGGGGGCGCCCCCCTATGGTGTGGCTCCACCAGGACTCCCCCGAGGCTGCCCTTCCGCCTATATATTCTTCCAGGGGCGAAAACCCTAAAAACATAAGCCACGATACGAGAAAAGTTCCAGAGCCGCCGCTCGCGAAGCCAAGATTCGGGGGACAGAAGTCTCTGTTCCGGCACGCCGCCGGGACGGGGAAGTGCCCCCGGAAGGCATCTCCATCGACACCACCGCCATCTTCATCGCCGCTGCTGTCTCCTATGATGAGCAGGGAGTAGTTCTCCCCCGAGGCTAAGGGCTATACCGGTAGCTATGTGGTTAATCTCTCTCTCATGTACTTCAGTACAATGATCTCATGAATTGTCTTGCATGATTGAGATCCATATGATGAGCTTTGTAATCTAGAAGTAGTTATGTTATTCAAGTGAATTTTACTTATGTGATCTCCGGAGACTCCTTGTCCCACGTGTGTAAAGGTGACAGTGTGTGCACCGTGTGGGTCTCTTAGGCTATATTTCACAGAATACTTGTTCATTGGGTTATGATTTGAGTTGGATGTCTCTATGAAATTGTGGTGTGTTAGTACCTCCTATGAATGCTCAAAGTGATAGCGTGGGGTGTTTATTAGTACTTGGGAATGCATCTTTAAGGTTTGCTTTGCATCCCTACATGGTGAATTAGTGTTCGTTATCCAGCCAGAGAGTAATTTAGAATAGCATAGTGAAGTGCTTATATTTATATTCAATTATGATTGCATTGTTGAGAGTGTCCACTAGTGAAAGTATGATCCCTAGGCCTTGTTTCCAAATACTGCAAACATCGCTTGTTTACTGTTTTACTGCATCTTTACTTCCTGCAATATTACCACCATCTATACCACCTGTGTTTTACTATCTCTTCGCCGAACTAGTGCGCCTATACATCATACAAGTGTATTAGGTGTGTTGGGGACACAAGAGACTTCTTGTATCTTAATTGCAGGGTTGCTTGAGAGGACTATCTTTGACCTCTACCTCCCTGAGTTCGATAAACCTTGGGTGATTCACTTAAGGGAAACTTGCTGCTGTTCTACAAACCTCTGCTCTTGGAGGCCCAACACTGTCTACAAGAATAGAAGCACCCGTAGACATCAAGCTATTTTCTGGCGCCGTTGCCAGGGAGGTAAGGTGAAAGGTATTCACATCCTCCGACTACTAAGCTATTTCCTAGCACTGTTGCCAGTGTGTGAGTGCTCGAAGGTATCTCCTTTAGATCCTGCAATTATATCTTTTTGTTTCTTGTTTTTATTTCACTAGTTAGGCTTAATGGAAAACAACAACAAAATTAGAGATCTTTATAGTATTTATCTTGAATTAGGACATGAGGTGTTTGAAGAGAAAATTAAAAAACCCATGGAACTTTGTTTGCAAAATAGTTGTAGCAATGTTATTAGCATGAACTCTTTGAACACCATTATTGCTAAAGCTATGGAAGAATTTAAGCTTGGGGAAGCTGGTTTTGAGGAGCATGATATTTTTAGCCCCCAAGCATGGAGGAGAAAATTTACTTTGATGATACTTTGCCTCCCATTTATGATGATTACAATGATGAATATGATATTTTCAGTCCACCTACTATTGAGGAGAAAATTAATTATGATTACAATATGCCTCCTCTATATGATGATTATGGTGATGAGAATAATAATGATAGCTATCTTATTGAATTTGCTCCCACTACAACTAATAAAATTGATTATGCTTATGTGGAGAGTAATAATTTTATGCATGTAGCTCATGAAAAGAATGTTGTATGTGATAGTTATATTGTTGAGTTTGTTCATGATGCTACTGAAAGTTATTGTGAGAGAGGGAAACATGGTTATATGCATCTTAATAATATTAAGTTTCCCCTCTTTATGTTGAGAATATTGAAGTTACTCGTGTTTTATCTTCCTATGCTTGTCACTTTGTTCTTCATGAATTTATTTGTGTACAAGATTCCTTTTCATAGGAAGTGGGTTAGGCTTAAATGTGTTTTGAATTGCTTCTTGATGCTCTCTTTTGCTTCAACTCTTATTTCGTGTGAGAGCATCATTAAAATTACCGAGCCCATCTTAATGGCTATAAAGAAAGCACTTCTTGGGAGATAACCCATGTGTTTATTTTGCTACTGTTTTGTTGTGTCTTGGAAGTTGTTACTACTGTAGCAACCTCTCCTTATCATGTTTTTGTGCCAAGTAAAGTCTCTATAGTAAAGTTGATACTAGATTTGGATTACTGCGCAGAAACAGAATTGCTGTCTGTCACGAATTTGCGTAGATCTCTCTGTAGAAAAATCAAAAAAATCTGCCAATTTACGTGCGTGATCCTCAGATATGTACGCAACTTTCATTAGTTTTGAGTTTTTCCGTCTGAGCAAGTTAAGTGCCTCTGAAAAATTCGTCTTTACGGACTGTTCTGTTTTGACAGATTCTGCCTTTTATTTCGCATTGCCTCTTTTGCTATGTTGAATGGATTTCTTTGTTCCATTAACTTTCAGTAGCTTTGTGCAATGTCCAGAAGTGTTAAGAATGATTATGTCACCTCTGAATATGTGAATTTTTGATTATGCACTAACCCTCTAATGAGTTTGCTTTAAGTTTGGTGTGGAGGAAGTTATGATCTTGGCATGCTGGCATATTTGGAAGCAACGTAATGGGAAAATTTTTGAGCATGAAAGACCTACCTTTGCAAGGTGGAAATGTAACTTCATACACGATCTTACTTTGTTACAACATAGGATCAAAGCTAAACATAGGGATAGTTTGCTGACCTGGATACATAGTTTACCCTGACTAGTTTTTCTTTTAAGAGGTAGGTAGGTGAGTCCTCTTTTTCTCTTTTCAACGTCTTGTTGTATTCTTGTTATGGACTATGAATAAAATGGAAAATGCTGTGGGGCTGTTGCCTCACAGTCAAGCGTCAAAAAAAAGTTTTCAAGGGTCAAGAGAAGAGGATGATACAATATGATCAAGAAGAGTGAAAGGTCTAAGCTTGGGGATGCCCCGGTGGTTCATCCCTGCATATTTTAAGAAGACTCAAGCATCTAAGCTTGGGGATGCCCAAGGCATCCCCTTCTTCATCGACAACTTATCAGGTCACTTCTAGTGAAACTATATTTTTATTCCATCACATCTTATGTTCTTTACTTGGAGCGTCTGTGTGCTTTTATTTTCGTTTTTTTTATTTTCATTCTCTGAATAAATTGGATCATACCTTGTGTGGGAGAGAGACACGCTCCGCTTTTTCATAAGAACACTAGTGTTCTTCGCTTTTACTTTTAATGTTCAATGGCGAAAGTTGATCGCTTCACTTGTTGTTATTTTGTTGGAAAAAGAAAATGCTCCATGTGGTAATTGGTATATTGTCTTGAATAATTTGATACTTGGCAATTGTTGTGCTCATATAGATCATGTTTAAGCTCTTGCATCATGTACTTTGCACCTATTAATGAAGAACTACTGTAGAGCTTGTTGAAATTTGGTTTGCATGATTGGTCTCTCTAAAGTCTAGATATTTTCTGGTGAGGTGTTTGAACAACAAGGAAGACAAGTGTAGAGTCTTATAATGCTTGCAATATGTTCTTATGTAAGTTTTGCTGTACCGGTTCATACTTGTGTTTGCTTCAAACAACCTTGCTAGCCTAAGCCTTGTATTGAGAGGGATTACTTCACGTGCATCCAAAATCCTTGAGCCAAAAACTATGTCATTTGTGTCCACCATACCTGCCTACTACATGGTATTTTTCTGCCATTCCAAAGTAAATTACTTGAGTGCTACCTTTAAAATTCCATTCTTTGTCTTTGCAATATATAGCTCATGGGAAAAATAGCTTAAAAACTATTGTGGTATTGAATATGTACTTATGTATCTTATTTCTTATAAGTTGCTTGTTGAGCGATAACCATGTTCCTGGGGACGCCATCAACTATTTCACCTTTGTTGAATATCATGTGAGTTGCTATGCATGTTCGTCTTGTCTGAAGTAAGGGTGATTTATCATGATCAAGTGGTTTGAGTATGCATATTGTTAGAGAAGAACATTGGGCCGCTAACTAAAGCCATGATCCATGGTGGAAGTTTCAGTTTGGACAACAATCCTCAATCTCGTATGAGAATATTATCTGTTGTTGAATGCTTATGCATTAAAGAGGAGTCCATTACCTGTTGTCTATGTTGTCCCGGTATGGATGTCTAAGTTGAGAATAATCAAAAGCGAGAAATCCGATGCGAGCTTTCTCCTTAGACATTTGTACAGGCGGCATAGAGGTACCCCTTTGTGACACTTGGTTGAAACATATGTTATGCAATGATAATCCATGTAAATCCAAGCTAATTAGGACAAGGTGCGGGCACTATTGGTATACTATGCATGAGGCTTGCAACTTATAGGATATTTTATACATAACACATATGCTTTATTACTACCGTTGACAAAATTGTTTCTTGTTTTCAAAATAAAAGCTCTAGCACAAATATAGCAATCCATGCTTCCCTCTTCGAAGGGCCATTCTTCTACTTTTATGTTGAGTCAGTTTACCTACTTCTTTCTATCTTAGAAGAAACACTTGTGTTAACTGTGCATTGATTCCTGCATACTTGCTTATTTGCATTCATCATATTACTTTGTGTTGACAATTATCCATGAGATATGCATGTTGAAGGTTGAAAGCAACTGCTAAAACTTATATCTTCCTTTGTGTTGCTTCAATGCCTTTACTTTGAATTTATTGCTTTATGAGTTAACTCTTATGCAAGACTTATTGATGCTTGTCTCGCAAGTACTATTCACGAAAAGTCTTTGCTATATGATTCAGTTGTTTAATCATCATCTTTACCATTGCTTTGAATCACTTCATTCATCTCAGATGCTTTACAATATTGTTGATCAAGATTATGTCGGTAGCATGTCACTTCAGAAATTATTCTTGTTATCGTTTACCTACTCGAGGGCGAGTAGGAACTAAGCTTGGGGATGCTTGATACGTCTCCAACGTATCTATAATTTCTTATGTTCCATGCTAGTTTTATAACAATACCAACATGTTTTGTTCACACTTTATATCGTTTTGATGCATTTTCCGGAACTAACCTATTAACAAGATGCCGAAGTGCCAGTTCCTGTTTTCTGTTGTTTTTTGGTTCCAGAAATCCTACAAAGGAAATATTCTCGGAATTGGACGAAATCAACGCCCAGTATCTTATTTTTCCCGGAAGCTTCCAGAGCACCGAAGAGGGGCCAGAGGGGATCCAGGGGGCCCCACCCCACAAGGCGGCGCGGCCAAGGGGGGGGCGCCCCCCTATGGTGTGGCTCCACCAGGACTCCCCCGAGGCTGCCCTTCCGCCTATATATTCTTCCAGGGGGCGAAAACCCTAAAAACATAAGCCACGATACGACAAAGTTCCAGAGCCACCGCCATCGCGAAGCCAAGATTCGGGGGACAGAAGTCTCTGTTCCGGCACGCCGCCGGGACGGGGAAGTGCCCCCGGAAGGCATCTCCATCGACACCACCGCCATCTTCATCGCCGCTGCTGTCTCCTATGATGAGGAGGGAGTAGTTCTCCCCCGAGGCTAAGGGCTGTACCGGTAGCTATGTGGTTAATCTCTCTCTCATGTACTTCAATACAATGATCTCATGAATTGCCTTGCATGATTGAGATCCATATGATGAGCTTTGTAATATAGAAGTAGTTATGTTATTCAAGTGAATTTTACTTATGTGATCTCCGGAGACTCCTTGTCCCACGTGTGTAAAGGTGACAGTGTGTGCACCGTGTGGGTCTCTTAGGCTATATTTCACAGAATACTTGTTCACTGGGTTATGATTTGAGTTGGATGACAAAGGATTAACTTGTCAATGCCTACAGATTGTAGACTAGGGTTTTGCTAGAAGTAGAGGGCAAGTAGATCTCGAAGGTTTAGGCGAAAAGTACTCGACGATTATGAAAACTAGGGTTGTGTTGACAGTAGATTCGATCCTTTCTTTGTCCCTCGACTCCCCCTTATATCGGAGGTGGAGCCGAGGGTTTCGTTTTGTACAAGTTACAGAGTTCGGGACGGTTTCTAACTCATCCCGCCAGATTACAAATAACACTTCCTATTACAACTCTAACTTTCCTTAATATATCTTGGGCTCCCGAATCTTCTTATTCTTCGGATAGTGGGCCTTCAGTAAACCCCGGGTACTATCTTCGGCAGGCCCATTTGGGATGCCTATGTCAGTAGCCCCGAGATTTTGCTTGAATCGTAGAGTCAGGGAAAATCTCGAATGTTTATTTTTATTCGAGAGCTTTTATTTATACTTCTTCACATAAAATTCTATATTGTACAGGGATAATGGTAGTTGGGGCTAGTTCATCTGACGGATCAGGTACTAGTTAACTGCTCTAGTGGCAATCCGCAAAAACCTACTTCAAGATCACGTCCCCGGACATGATCTCGGGATACCGGTGTAAACTTCGACAGTGCCGCTTAAGGTCTTACCATTCTCGTCGAGTCCCAGCCAAATTTATCGAGTACCTAACACGTCCGTTAGGATTTTTCTTCGTATCCGTTGATACGGATAAAAGTAGCGGAGCGCAGTCTTTGGCGATGCCACGCCCAGCAGAACGGATCCGGGGTCTTACCTTCGCAAATTTGCGGCATTCGGAAATTGATCGCAACTTTGGCGTTCGAGAATATATTGTCGAGTGCTTTTCGCCTTTGGAATAGCACATTTTATCGAGTCATATTTGATGACTTATTTTGTCTTCCCGATGGGAGTATATGTAGAGTTATCTGTGTAACTCAAAATATACTCACTTCTGTTTCTTTATTTTGATAAAAATTCATCGGGCACGCGAACAGCGTTCCCGATGGGAGTAGCCCCCGAGGCTACATCCAAGGACTTGTGCTTGGGTGTAGGCTCCACAGATTAGTATCCATTGCCGCTATATTTATAATCTTTCTCGACAGTTTTATATTTATCGGGTGCGCGACCAGCGCTCCCGATGGGAGTAGCCCCCGAGGCTATGAACAAATGTTTGCATTTGGTCATAGGCTCTCGCCATTTCTATCTTGTCATACTCGAAGTTTTCTATTTTTCCAAAGTAGCCCCGAGCGTTTGGGCAAAAACTTGTATTTGATCAAAGGCTCCCGAGATAACCTTGTGTTGTCGATAAACTTCTGAAACCTCATAGTCGAATTTTTCTTTATCTTGACGACATCATTGCTGATGATAGCCACGATTTCTATTTTGGAAACTGACCATTACCGCTTGTTTCGCTGCCTTGTGGGTCCCAATTCCTTATCTGACGGACACGTCGTGCAAGTGGGGGACACATGTTCTCCCCTTTTTCTGGCACACGTTCTGTAACCTCGTCAATGTTAAAATACCATTGTACCCTTGTATCCACGTGGCGATCATCTGCTGCATTCTTTTCTCATCCAATGGTTCCGCCGCTTCACCGCACCTGTATATAAGGTTCCCTTCTTCTTCCTCGAACACTTCCGCTCGCGCCGTTCCCCTGCTTTCCTCTGCAAAATTTCCTCCTGCGCTCCTCATCTCCCAAAGCTCTTCTCTTCGTAGCTTCACCTCTCCGCCATTGTTGATGCCACCGCGTCGATTGACCAGGCACAGCACACCTGATTCATCGATGGCTGCCGCGGATCTAGGAGCCGCGGAGTGGGAGAGGTCCAAGATCACGAACCAGGACCTCAATCTCTTGAAGAAGCCGGGGATTACCAAGAAACCCAAAGCGGTTTGCTTCCCCAGTGAAGAAAGCTACCCAACCCCTCCAATGGGGTATCGGGTAAGTTTTGTTGATCATCTCATCCGCGGTCTTTCCGCCCCCATTCACCCTTTTCTTCGAGGGTTACTCTATGTTTATGGTCTCCAACTTCACCACCTCACGCCCAACTCTATCCTTCACATTTCTATCTTTATCACCCTCTGCGAAGCCTTCCTTGGTGTCCAGCCTAACTGGGCATTATGGAAGCGCATTTTCTTTTGTCGCCGTAATGGCTCTGCCAATGTCGCCTATAATATAGGCGGCGTTGTTATTTCTGTTCGCTCTTCTGTCAACTATTTCGACATCAAACTCCCTGACTCCGTTCAAGGATGGCGCAAGAAGTGGTTGTACATTCGTGAAGAAAACCATGGATGCGCCGAAGACAACATTCCTCCTTTTGATGGTGCCGAGAAAATCCTTCGCCGCCGCTCCTGGGACGCAGAAGCTACCGAGGAAGAAAGAACGTCGACAGAGGCCCTGATGACTCGCATCCATGAGTTGCAAAATACTCGTGGAAAAGAATTATCAGGCATCCAAATTACGGCGTACTTCCTTAGGACTAGGGTGCAACCTCTTCAGGCTCGCAAAAACCCTTTCTGGAATTATGCTGGCGATGAAGACGCAGATCGCCTGTCGACGAATCTGGAAGTCAAGGATTTGGATAGACTTATTCGGAGGATTTCATCTCTCAAGAAGAAAGACTCCATCCCTTCCACTTGTCGCGTAAAACCATACAGCGCCGCCCATGCACTTCCCAAGGTAAACTTTGTCGCGTAATTTGTTATTGCCTTTCTTTTTGTGTTGTTACTTTTTTCTGACATCCTTCCCTCTATTTATACAGGACCACCCAAATCTTGTTTCACTTCCTCCTCTGCCTGAAGGTGGGGAAGTCGATGAAAGGGCCGTTATCTCCGATGATAACCCAGATGCCCCCTCTTTTGCAAATGAACCCGCGGAATCTCGAAAATCTGCGGGATCCGACGAAAAAGAGGATGTCTCTGAAGCTACTGCGTCGGCACAATCTCCTCCTCCTGCTGTTTCTCCAAGGAACAAAAGGAAAAGGGATGATGCCGAAGATTCCGGCACCTCCAAAGTCGACGAAGCTATTCCTTCGCACCAGAAGGCAGGCTATGATCCATACCTCGAAGCTCTCATCAGTTCGTGAGTACCCTTTTCTCTGTTTATTTGTACTTGAAGATTCTTGTCTATCTTGCTTTTTATATTGTCGACATTTGCTCGTAGTGATGATGAAGAAGAAGTACCAACTGCTGATGTGGCTGCTCGAACGAGTACGTCACATACGTTAGTCGCCTCGGAGACGCCAGTCGAAGGAGAAGAAACGTCGCCTCCTCGACAGAATGTCGGCGCTGCCACTCCTCCGTCAAGCCCCCTTGTCCCTTCACCAAAAAGGGCAAGGGTTGAAACAAATCCGGAGCTTACTCTTCAATCGAGTAGCTCTTCTAATCCTCTCTTGGATGATGTAAGTTGTTAACGCTCTTGTCGCTGTTTATATTTTCTCCGTTTGCTCCTATGTGTCGTCATTTTTCCCATACCGACATTTTCTTTCTTTGTCTCTTCTTGACAGCCTATAATCAAAGAGCTTCTTCGCATCGGTGCCCAATTCGTTGGGTACCGTGATTACGCCAGCAAGATTGAAGGTAATGCCCGGCTATTTTTTGCTTCCTTTCCGCATGATCGTCGACGTTTATAACTAATCTTGTCTTCCTTTTTCGCAGAAACCGCGTAAGCCAACGAACGTGCTGACACACTTGCTCAAAAGTTAGAGCAATGTGAAGAGGCTCGTAAGAAGGCCAAGTCAGATGCAGTTGAAGCTAGGCAAGAAGCTGACAAGGCTAAGGCTGATGCTGCTGGTGTCGAAGATCTTCGGAAACGTCTGCATGACGCCGAGACTTCGCTAAGCGATCACATAACCGCGCAATCTGCTCGCGAAGCGGCGATCACCAAACGCATAAAGACACAAAGTCGTCGCTTTGTCGGTAAGTATTTGCATCATTTCATACCCTTTGGATTTTCCTTTTTTGCACTTCTTTGTTGACCAAAATTTCTATTTTTATTTTGTCAGATAGGACCTCTCAAGAATTTGAACTTGAGGATCCCGACAACGATTCTCTTCTTGACGCCGTTTCATTCCTTGAGTTCCATGGGACGGAGGCGCGTGAAGGCATGGATGAAGCCAGGGCGGGGTTGTCAAAGCTTTTCCCCTACTTCTTCCCGAAGAAAGAGGAGCCCGCGACTTTTCTTGGTCTTGCCAAGTGCTTTAATCCTCCCGAAGATCTTGGGCTGAAGATGCGCCATGAGAACATGAAGGTTGCCGTGGAAAGCACCGTTGCCCTAGTTGCTGACAGTCAACAAACTATTGACTGGGCCAAAGTTGGCGACACGGAGCAAATAGAGCAAGCAAGGTGGCGATCCTTGATCAAGGCAGCAAAGCTTAACACGAAGAAAATCCTGGCCTATCTCGGGATCAAGCCATCTTCGACTCCTAGCTCTTCAAGGCCGGAGGTCTAGTTGTTGCTTTCTTTATTTCCTTTGCTATTGTCGCCATTCTAGTCTTGGCGACAATTTTCCTGCCAGTCCCTTAGGAGAACTTCTTTTGTAATGGCCATGTAAATTTTCTAGAATCAATGAAATTCCTCTTGGTGCTATCATTGATCCGGGGATTTTCTTTTCCAGTTGATATTTGATAATTATTCAACAAATCCTTCCTCTCCCGATGCTGCTCCCGCGTCTTCTTTGTCGAAGAAAGTGAGAACCGATGACAATTTCCCTGAAGGTTCTTCAAGCACACCTTTGTCGGAAGATTTACAGGAACTTCGACAACAACTTCAGTCCACGAAGAAACAAACTCTGGCAATGATGGAACAGTCTCGGAAAGCATCTGAACAAGAACAACTTGCTCGTCGACAAGCCGAAGAGGCTATGGCTGCCAAGGATGCTGCTATATTGGAAGCAAAAGGAGCTAGTGCCCGAGAAAATAGTATGCTCGAGCTGATGTTGGAAGCTAGCACGGATATGTTAGGTATGTATCTCAAACTTTCTGATGCCTTCTCTTTATTTTGCTGTGCCTTCTTCCAAGTTTCTTGCCTTGTTGTCCAATAGGCTCAGTTCTTGATGCTGCTGCGAATATCTAAGAGTAAATGAGAGAACGAATCTTCTTGTCAACCTTTCTCTGAACCATGGCTCTTTATTTTGGGCCACTCCTGAACGAACCCAACAGATTGTCAGGTTTCAAGATCGTGCTTGCCAAGTACGCGAGTTTCTAACTTTTTGCACGACAACGTTGACCCTTGTTTTCAAGACTTTGTTTCCTCGGAATGAGGTTCCTGCAACTCTTCCTGAATTGCTAGAGACCTTCAGAGATGCTCCTCGTATTCATAATTTCATACGAGCCCAACTGACTGCTGGAGCAAGATTTGCCATGATAATGATAAATATTTGTCATCCAAAGTTAGACCTGTCGACGATTGTCGTTGATTGCATGGCGAAGAAAACGCGGCGGAAAAATAACATAGACGCAATCAACGATATGGTGACTCCTGTGGCCGAGTCGATGATAGACGAGCTTCTTCGGATGGATTCAGAATTCTTCGTCAAGGGATCTTATGCCGAGCATAAAACAACCAGAGGCTTGTCAATAGATACTATTTTGGGTTCTGACTGATTTGTAAAACTTTGTCGAAAACATTTGTTGTATATCACAGAATGCTCTATATTGTTGGAGCCCCCGAGCCTTTTGGCTAGAGTTTGTACTATTTTTCTCTTCTCAAGTTTTCTTCTTGTGCTGTAATAAAACTCCTTGATGGGCTGCAGGATCTTGGTGTCGAAGTTCTATATTTTTGTTTGTCAAGTTTTCTGGACCAACGTGATGAGATTTTTTGACGTGTGCACTATATTTAATTATGACCAACTTCCGATATATATTTGGCGAGGTATTATTGTACCAAGGCGAAATAAATCGAGTCTGTCTGTTTTGATATTTGAGGGTGCAGAGCCCCCGAGTATGTCGACGAATAAGAAGTATATCTGTACTATTTTTATTATATTGCAGCACCGCGAGCCCGCCTCATTAAAAACCTTCTCCGGCCCCACTCGGTGCCCCGAAAAAGGAAAAGAGTGCGTCTGAAAACTCGCGGGCGTTTCAGTACATTGTATGTTTACAAAGTAGACTATATTTCGGCATCTAAGCGTAAAAACGCCCGAGCCGTGCCACGTTCCGTGGATTTGGCTCGGCAATCCCTCGTCTTCTTGTCTTTGATTCTCGTATGCTCCTCCTTCGATTACCTCCGTGACGATGTAGGGTCCAAGCCATGGTGACTCGAGTTTTTCGTGACTTTTTTGGTTGAGTCGCAGAACTAAGTCACCAACTTGAAAAGACCTTGGGCGCAATCGTCGACTGTGGTAATTCTTCAGGTCCTGTTGATATTTGGCGACTCGTGACAGGACTTCATCTCGAGCTTCGTCAAGTGCATCGACATCGTCCTCCAAGGCTTCTCTCGAGGTTTCTTCATCATATTCTCGTGACTCTTGGAGAATCGTGCTCTATTTCTATCGGCAGGACTGCTTTGGCGCCATGGACCGAAAAACGGCGTTTCCTGTGTCGCCGTATTTGGTGTTGTTCGGATACTCCACAATACACTTGGCAGCTCCTCCGGCCAAGTATGCCGAGCTTTTTCCAATGGTCCTAGCAGGCGTTTCTTGATGCCATTGCAAATAATGCCATTGGCTTTCTCGACTTGTCCATTGGTCTGTGGATGTGCGACAGACGCAAAACTCAATTTGATGCCCACTTCTGCGCAGTATGCTTTGAACTCCTTGGACGTGAAGTTACTGCCATTGTCTGTGACAATGCTATGAGGAACTCCAAATCGAAAGACGATGCTTTTTACGAACTTAATCGCCGATGCGCCGTCCGGTGAATTTATCGGCTTTGCTTCTATCCACTTTGTAAATTTGTCGACAGCAACCAGCATATACTCATAACCTCCTGGCGAAGCTTTGTGTAGTTTTCCCACCATGTCGAGACCCCATTGAGCAAAAGGCCAAGATAATGGGATTGGCATAAGTTCTCCTGCAGGAGAGTGAGGTCTGGCGGCGAATCTTTGGCACGCGTCGCAAGTTCTTACTATTTCCTTTGCGTCCTCGATTGCCGTTAACCAATAGAATCCTGCTCTGAAAACCTTAGCCGCGATAGCCCGACTGCTCGCGTGGTGCCCGCATATTCCCTCGTGCACGTCTTTCAGGATAATTCTTCCTTCTTCGGGTGTTACGCATCTCTGTAGCACGCCCGAGATACTTCGTTTGTACAGCTCCCCTTTTACCACAGTGAAAGCTTTTGATCTCCTAATTATTCGCCTTGCTTCAACTGGGTCGTCGGGTATCGTTTTCCTTAGGATATATGAGATGTAAGCCTGCATCCATGGAACTTGCACCATCATGACTAGCTCTTGTTCTTCTTCTTCTTCTGCTGTGTCTTTGGTGGTACTCGAGGTTTTCTCTTTCTTCTCCTTTTTTGTTTTTGCTGGCTTTGTTGATCTCTCGCTTATCTTTTCCCAAAACACGCCTGGAGGTATCGCGAGACACTGTGACCCGATGTTTGCAAGAACGTCGGCTTCATCGTTGCTCATCCTGCTAATGTGGTTTACTTCACAACCATCGAATAACTTCTCCAGCTCATTGTACACCTCTTTGTATGCTATCATACTTTCGTTGACTGCATCGCATTGGTTCATGACTTGCTGTGCCACCAATTGTGAGTCGCCGAAAATTTTCAGTTGGGTTGCACCACAAGCTTTCGTCATCTTCATCCCGTGTATAAGAGCTTCGTATTCTGCTTCATTGTTAGATGCGTTTGGGAACGTCATCCGCAGAACATATTTCAACTTATCGCCTTCAGGTGATACCAATATCACGCCTGCTCCAGCACCTTCCAACCTTTTGGACCCGTCGAAGTTCATGGTCCAAGTTCTCGATAAATCTGGGGGTCCCGTGTTTTGTAGCTCCATCCACTCTGCAATGAAATCTGGTAGGACCTGTGATTTTATTGCTTTTCTTTTTTCATACGTGATGTCCCGAGGGGAAAGTTCTATTCCCCAAAGGGAGACACGACCCGTAGCTTCTGGGTTGTTCAGTATATTCGACAAGGGAGCCTCATTGACCACTATTATCGGGTGCGCCGAAAAATAGTGTCGCAATTTTCTTGCTGTCGTGAATACTCCGTATGCAAGTTTGTGATATTGCGGGTACCGCTGTTTTGAAGGCGACAGTACTTCGCTGATGAAATATACCGGCCTCTGAACTCCATGAAGCTTGCCTTCTTCTTCTCTCTCGACTACTAGAGCTGTGCTGACCACCTGGGGTGTGGCTGCAATGTACAAGAGGAGAGGTTCCTTCTCTTTCGGTGCCACCAATATCGGTGGTGTCGAAATTGCTCGCTTGAGGTTTTCGAAAGCTCTATCTGCTTCCTCGTTCCATTGAAATTTTTCCCCTTGTTTGATCAATGCATAGAATGGCAGCGCCTTTTCTCCTAGCCTGGCGACGAATCTGCTTAAAGCTGCGACTCGCCCCGTTAACTGTTGTATCTCTTTCAGCTTTATTGGCTTTCTCATAGTGACGATGGCCTGTATTTTTTCGGGATTAGCTTCAATCCCCCTTGCTGATACTAGGAACCCGAGAAGTTCTCCTGCAGGAACTCCAAAAGAGCACTTTGTCGGGTTTAGCTTGAGGCAGAATTTGTCGAGGTTATCGAAGGTTTCCTTCAAGTCTTCGATCAGAGTCGACCCTTTCTTTGATGTTATTACGACATCGTCAATGTAGACTTGTACATTTTTTCCAATCTGTGTTGCTAGGCACTTCGCATCATCCGCCGATATGTTGCTCCCGCGTTTTTCGGACCAAAGGGCATTGTTTTGTAGCAAAACACGCCATAAGGTGTGATGAACGCTGTCTTGGCTTCATCTTCTTCTTTTAATCTTATCCGGTTATAACCAGAATATGCGTCCAGGAAGGAAAGACGTTCGCATCCCGCCGTGGAGTCGATGATTTGATCGATCCTTGGGAGGGGAAAGTGATCCTTGGGACAATGTTTGTTGAGACACGTGAAGTCGACGCACATGCGAAGGACTATTGTGTGTTTTTTCGGCACCATCACTGGGTTAGCTACCCACGTGGCTTCGGTAGATATTTCCCTGATGAAACCAGCATCTTTGAGTCGATCTATTTCAGATAACATGGCTTTGCGGCTAGGCTCCTAGAAACGCCGCAAAGGTTGCTTTACTGGTCTTGCGAGAGGATCCAAATTGAGGTGGTGCTCGGCAAGTTCCCTGGGTACTCCTGGCATGTCAGCTGGACACCATGCGAAGATTTTCCAGTGCTCACGGAGGAACTCGACGAGCGCGCTTTCCTATGCGACATCCATGTTTGCGGCAATAGACGTCGTTTTCTTTGGATCTGTCGGGTGGATCTGTACCTCTTTTGAATCCTTGGTTGTATTGAAAGTTGGCTCCTTAGAAGATCTTCCTACCTCTGGCAGCACATCATAATCAGTGAACCTTGGTGCTGTATACTCTGCTTGCATCCCGAAAGTTTCTGATAGTCGATGAAAATCCTTGTCGCATTTATCAGATAACGCGAAACTTCCTTTGATTGTGATAGGTCCCTTGGGCCCAGGCAACCTCCACAACAAGTATGTATAATGCGGCACTGCCATGAACCTGGCATACGCTGGTCGTCCCAACAAAGCGTGATATTGCGACGGGAAATCCACAACTTCGAACTCCAAATTCTCTATCCTGTAGTTTTCTCGGGTTCCGAACTGAACGTCGAGGTTGATTTTGCCCAATGGGTAACTTGGCTTCTCTGGTGTAATCCCATGGAAACGTGTGTCAGTTGGTTTCAAGTTCGCTAGGGATATGTTCATCTTCCTCAATGTATCTGCATACATGAGGTTTAAGCTGCTGCCGCCATCTATGAAAACTCTCGACACATCAAAACCAGCAATTACTGCGGGTAAGATGAGTGCTGATTGTCCTAGTCGAGGAACTTGCTGCGGATGGTCCGCAATTGTGAAGCCGATGTCTTGCCCCGACCCGCTTTAAATACTCGATCGTTGGTGGAGGCATCTTCTCTGCCATGAACACTTGTCGAGAGATTACCTTCTGCGCCCTGTTGGATGGCCTAGCTTTCTGAATCATCGAGACCGCACCGTTAGAATTAGGATCAACATATGGAGGTGGGTGTGGTGCTGCCGCTATTCTGAGCTGGTGTCGATTTTCTTCGGTAATTGCGGGAGGAGGTGGAAGGTGAATCTCGCTCCTTGGCTCCCGAGGGTTTCTGTTATTTGCTTGGGCATTTGCAATTCCTGCGGCTCGCAGCATTGCCTAAAAATTACGGCAGTCTTTCTGGAGATGTCCTGACTGCCTCTTTCCATTGTTGTCGAGGTAGAAGTGCATTTGACACGGACCGTTCATCATCTCCTCGGGAGATACGTAAGGTCTTTGAATCCTTGGTCCACTATTTTGCCTGTTGTCACGAAAATCACCTCTATTATCGCCTTGATGTTCGTTACTCCTTTGGTAGTCGTCTCGATTGTTTCCTCCAGGATTTCCTCGAAAACCAGCCGATATATGGCCGGGAGCATCGTTGTTGTAGAACTGGCGAGAAAATCGCCTTCTATTTTGATAATTTCGACCACGATCCTCCTCTGGCGACCTGTGTTGCTTGTTGTATATTGCGTCTTCTCCATCTGCCCATTTATTGGCTATCTCCATGAGTGCTGATATGGTCTTAGGGTTAGTTCTTCCTAAGTCCTCGACAAAATCACCTCGGCGAATTCCTGCCACGAACGCATCTATTGCCCTCTCGTCAGATATATCTTCCGCCGAGTTCTTTATGATGTTCCACCGCTGTATATACTTCCTCATCGACTCGTCGTGTTTTTGTCGACACGCCCTTAGCTCTTCCAACGACGCAGGTTTCTTGCAGGTGGATCGGAAGTTTTTCACAAAGATGTCCTCAAAGTTATCCCAGCTGTCGATGGAATTTAGGGGGAGTTTCTTTATCCAAGATCTCGCGGCACCGCTCAGGTGAACTTGGATACTTTGCATAGCTGTTGCTCTGGTTCCTCCTACCAGCTTTACCATCTCGAGATAATCCACGAGCCAATCCTCGGGATCTTGCAGGCCGTCGAACTTCTTGAAATTCTCGGGTAACTTGAACCCTTTCGGTACTCGAGTTTTTCGAACTCTTCTCGTAAAGCATGGGAGCCCACACATATCTTCGTCGGCAAGCTCTGGTGAGTGCTGACGCTCCCTTCTTTCTTGTCGCGCTCTATCTACCCTTACTTGGACCGCTGTGTCTCTTGCTCCACTTGTTCTTGGGGGATCTTGAACTGCTGTATTGGGTCGTGGACTATTTTGCCCGGGATTTTCTTCGGGAGGCGTTGTTGCAAACGCCGTTCCCATAACTCCTACTCCAGCCATCGCCATATTGAACAATGGTTCTCTCGGGTCCCCAGGAGGTGGTCTGGACGCGAGGATGTAAGCCTGTGTTGCCATGTAACCTGCTTCTGGTGTTTTTGGGATGATATTTCCCCTTTCATCGATCGTCATGAAGGACATGTCGAGATTTTGAATTAAGTTCCCCCTTTCTCCTTCGGGTATATTTTGCAGCCGAGATCTTGCTCTCCTTCGAGCCTCTCTGTGACTATCTCCCGAAGTTCCTGAAAGGCGACTTAACTCTGCTCGGCGTCTGCTTGATGCAGAAGCTGCTTCTTTCCTCCTATTCAGGGATGTTGTCTGTTTTTCCAACTCTCTGCTTACCCGAGCAAGTCTATATTGATATGCTTGTAACTCTTGTACGGTAGCAGTAGTATTCATTGGTTCTGATCCATCCATGGCTCTCGCAGCCCTATCCCACGCAGCTTGCGGGAGTTGGACTTTTGCGCGAGTTGAAGATCCAGGATATTTAGTGCCTAGGCCTGTTCTGAGATCAGCGGGATCGACGTATGGATTTCCCAAATCGTCGAAAGCCTCTGACGTTTGCGGTTCTGATGTACCCGCTTCTTCTATTGCACAGATCTGGTGGTATTTTGTGTTTTGATTTTTGTCAAGGTTGGTGACACCATCATACAGAGTGGTGAAGACCTTTCCGATGGCGACAGATTTGTCGATGAAGTTGAAGCTGTCGACGCTTTCGGAGTCGCTGCTTATAAAGGAGTCCACAGACGACTCGAAGGATGTGTTGCTGAAGATCTTGGCGAGCTTTCCGCTTGCCTTGTCTGTCGACGAAGCGTGGCGACGAAAACTCCTCGTCACTCGACGAAAAGTTAGAATCGACTGCTGAAAATTCCGACGAGATCGGAACTTCGAGACGATAGGATCCTTCCTTGTTGACGCCAAATCGGAATTCTCCGAACGTCATTATGATGGGCTCCTCCAGATAGGCACATGCATCCATACGGGAGGGCGGGTGAGGAATAAAATTGAATAGATCAGTTTTTTCCTTGTTACCTCGATCCATCGCGTTGCTTGCTGTCGACGAAGTCGAAGATCTTGAACGTGCCATCGAGATCAGCTCCTTGCAACCTCTAATTCCCACAGACGGCGCCAATTGACAAAGGATTAACTTGTCAATGCCTACAGATTGTAGACTAGGGTTTTGCTAGAAGTAGAGGGCAAGTAGATCTCGAAGGTTTAGGCGAAAAGTACTCGACGATTATGAAAACTAGGGTTGTGTTGACAGTAGATTCGATCCTTTCTTTGTCCCTCGACTCCCCCTTATATAGGAGGTGGAGCCGAGGGTTTCGTTTTGTACAAGTTACGTAGTCCGGGACGGTTTCTAACTCATCCCGCCAGATTACAAATAACACTTCCTATTACAACTCTAACTTTCCTTAATATATCTTGGGCTCCCGAATCTTCTTATTCTTCGGATAGTGGGCCTTCAGTAAACCCCGAGTACTATCTTCGGCATGCCCATTTGGGATGCCTATGTCATTGGATGTCTCTATGAAATTGTGGTGTGTTAGTGCCTCCTATGAATGCTCAAAGTGACAGCGTGGGGTGTTTATTAGTACTTGGGAATACATCTTTAAGGTTTGCTTTGCATCCCTACATGGTGAATTAGTGTTCGTTATCCAGCCGAGAGTAATTCAGAATAGCATAGTGAAGTGCTTATATTTATATTCAATTATGATTGCATTGTTGAGAGTGTCCACTAGTGAAAGTATGATCCCTAGGCCTTGTTTCCAAATACCGCAAACATCGCTTGTTTCATCGTTTTATCGCATCTTTACTTCCCGCAATATTACCACCATCTATACCACCTGTGTTTTACTATCTCTTCGCCGAACTAGTGCGCCTATACATCCGACAAGTGTATTAGGTGTGTTGGGGACACAAGAGACTTCTTGTATCTTAATTGCGGTGGTTGCTTGAGAGGACTATCTTTGACCTCTACCTCCCTGAGTTCGATAAACCTTGGGTGATTCACTTAAGGGAAACTTGCTGCTGTTCTACAAACTTCTGCTCTTGGAGGCCCAACACTGTCTACAAGAATAGAAGCACCCGTAGACATCACTTTGCCGCGCGCGTGGACTTGGTCTGCCCATCGCCCTCTCCTGCGGCTTCCTTGCCGGCACCTCCTGCGCCGACCATCATCACCTCCACGCTGTCGGCGGCACGGCCGGAGCATGGCGCGCGAGCAAAAGATCTTGGCTGATCCGGCGCCACCAGCACCGGCGAGGGGTACTGGCGCTCCGGGATGGTGCCGAAGTAGACGCGGAGGGAGCCGAATTCGATGATGCGGCCGTTCTTGGGGAACTTACCGTTGTTGGCAAAGCAGCCCGCGTTGTCGTCGATGAAGTCCAGCGAGTAGAGGCGCTGAACGAGTCCAGACACCACACGCTCGCCGGAGACGGTGAGGAGGCCCGCCCGAATATGAACTCTAGCAAGCGCAGCTGCTTGCCCCATGGTGGGCGCCAACTATCGTCGTGGTGAACAGACAGATGCCATGGGATGGCTTGAGTTGGGGCCGAATGTGCGCTAGAGGATTCGGGGGAGGGTTTTGGTAACAAGAGGAAGGATTTGGGAAGGAATTCCGGTATCTTTATTGATGAACTTGGCCTTGGCCAGAGGTTGAAGAACGTACGGAATACATGGTTTTCTCTCTATCAGCCGATCGGTCTCGTGTTGAGTGTGTCCCGCGCAGGGGTGCCCCTCCTCTCCTTATATAGGGGAGAGGATGGCTTACAAGGGAAGGAACCCTAATGGCATCTAGCATGATCTAAGCTACTTTATAAAGCTTCTTTGGCCTTGATGACACCGGTCTTGACTTTAATCAGGAAGAGATGACCTCGGGCCGGTACCTTTTACATCACCTTCTGCTTTAGCTTCAGGGCTTCGATTAAAGCTGATTTGCTTCTCTCATCCTTGTCCTCTAGTCCTTGATAGAATCTTTGACCAGAGTGCCGACAGGCTACAGTTGAGCTCGTGCCGGTACTCCGGTATCTCTCATGTTTACCGAACTCCGGTATACCCCTCCTGTAATACCGGTATACTTTAACCTGGCACTTGCCAACTTAACTGAATCATCCGGATTAACCTTTAATCCGGCATCTTAAAAGATAAACGGGGCAACTTTGCCATGCCTTTGGCCTACCGGGGGCCATCCCCCCGACAAGTCGCTGCTTTAATATAAAGTTGTACTAAAACAGGGGCAATTATTATGGATCGGGGGAGTCGTAACAACAGGATTTGGCCCAGCCATATGTAGAACTTAGACCATCTCCAACGGGACGACCCATCCGATGCCCGCGCGTCCAGATGGGTTGTGCCAGACAAAATCGCGGCCCAACGCCGCGACACATCCCAAAAGCGGATATCCGCGGTGTCCGGACGACCCAAACCCAGTCCAAATCTGCGTCAGATTTGCGTGGCAGCGGATGGCACGTGGCGTCCTCCCGCGTCCGCCTGCTCGCCTTCCTGGGCCCAGCTATCGGTGGGCGGGCGAGTGTCTTATTAAATGTGGACTGGGAGGGGACTGTCCCTATCCAGTCCACTTCCCCACTACCACTCTAACTCCCCACACACGCTCGCATCCGCCTCCATGGCGTCGAAGCGACCTTTCGCTCCCGGCGCGAACGACGACGAGGACGGCAGCAGCCGGCGGATCGTGCCAGTGATGAGGGCTGCCCGCCACCACGGCGGGCTCTACATCCATGACGCGGTCCAAGTGGCCGCGGCAGTGGCACAACCCTCGCCAGTGCCGAAGCCCGAGGAGGACGACGACCCCGACCTACGCGCCGCTCTGGCGGCATCCCTCGAGGTCCATGAACTCGAGGAGGCCGCCAAGTTGCCGCATCTCGCGGAGGTGCTCCACACCTCCACGCTGGAGGAGGAGGACAGGCGGTCGAGGATGCCGAGGCTTCGGCGTTGCTGGGCCAGGCGCGCCGATAGGAGGAGGCCAGGCGCGCTGGCAGGAGGAGGCCAGACGCCAGGCGGAGGAGGAGCGTCACCTCCGCCTCAAGCAGGAGGCAGAGCTGCGGGCTGCTGCGGTGGAGCTGCGGGCGGCCAGCCCTCCGGACCCGCGGTCGGCCTGGGAAGAAGCCTAGTGGTCGCCGTGGCCGGAGTCCCCGGCGCGCTCGAGCCACAACAGCGCGTCGCCGCCCGGGGGCGTCATTGACGCTCAAGCCCAGGAGGACGGCGATGAGGTCAACTGGGACAAGGCGGCGCGCCGGCGGCCACCTCGTCCGGCTCAAACCCTAGCTAGGGTTTTATTTCTTTTTTTGTTAAAGCTCAAATAGGGCTTTCTTTTGTATAAATTTTCCCAAAATATGGCATATGTTTAAATGAACTATGTTTTAAGTTTAATTGTTTTTTTTTTTGTCTTTTAAGTTTTGCGCTGCGTCCGCGCGTTGGTCGCACTGCGCGATCCAAACAAACCGTCGGCTAGGTCCGCATGTCCGTACGTCCACGCGGCCACCCAAACGACCAAATCCGGACGGGCCAACGCGTCAAGTTTGAGTCGGCGCGTTGGAGATGCCTTGAAGGTCACCAAACTACGGTCTAATATGACCTCCGGACATGTCTTTCACTATTTGTAAACAGGTTTCATTCTGCAGTTATTAGTTTACAGATGTTCTTGGGAATGCCACTTCAGTAGTTTAGAGTTATTCCTTCGCCGGTTTAAACAACACTAGAACTAATGCTGTAACTATGACATGCCAAAGAGCAAAGGAAAAAAGTGTTTACAATATCTTTTATTGCACAACAAACAATTTTGCTGAGAGGTTTCACTGATCACTCAATATGGCTAGAAAACAGAAAAATAAAAAACGCTTCTTTCACTATTGGAAAACATTCAAGTAGCAGGCCATCACTTCAGCCCATCGTCTAGCCCCGCCAGGCCATCCTTTCCTTCATTGCCTGCGGACCATCTTCTGGGAGCAAATCAGGTAGCCTCCGCCTAGCCCCTGCAATGATGGGTTCAGCCCAATTTCCCATTTGTAGCGACTGCTTCTCGTTTCATTCTGTTTTATGCGCTGCTTCAACAGTCTGTCCTGTTTCGTTCTATTCATACTGCCATTCCTTTTGATTTTTCTGCTGCTGCTTCGTTTGAATAGTTACAAAATTTTAATTACTTTTTGCGCAACACCTTGGAGAGGGGCAGGGAGCACCTCCAATTCATTTTAGAAGGGAGAATTATCCCGGTTTGGGATTAAAATTAGGCCAAAGACAATACAAAGCACGGTTGGTGTCATCACTTTATTACCCAAAAAAGAAAATGTGGTACAAATACAACAATATAGACATATATGTCTTCTAAATGTGAGTTTCAAAATTTTCACAAAGGTAGCAACAAACCGTATTATTGAGATTGCAAAAAATGTGGTTCAACCCACACAGTCGGCTTTTATGCGTGGGAGGCACATTTTTGAAGGGGTTATAGTGTTACATGAAACCATTCATGAACTTTAAAGGAAAAAAAATGAATGATATTCTTTTTAAAATTGATTTTGAGGGCTTATGATAAAGTCAAATGATCCTTTTTGCAACAAGCTTTGCGCATGAAAGGATTTTCACCTATGTGGTGTAACTTAATTTAGCAATTTGATAAAGGAGGCAGCATGGGAATAAGGGTTAATGGTGATATTGGTCATTATTTCCAAACCCGGAAGGGATTGAGACAAGGTGATCCTTTGTTTCCAATCTTATTAACATTGTTGCAGATATGCTGGCTGTTTTAATAGCAAGAGCTAAAGAAGATGGTCAGGTGGGTGCTCTTATCCCTCATCTTGTTGAGGGAGGAGTATCAATTCTGCAATATGCTGATTATACAGTTTTGTTCATGAAACATGACCTAGAGAGGCGATAAACATGAAGTTAATATTGTCTTTCTTTGACCAATTCTCTGGGTTAAAAATTAAGTTTCACAAAAGCAAGATTTTTGTTTTGTTTTGGGAGAGCCAAGAATGAGGATGAACGGTGCAAAAAATTATTGGGCCGTGGTTCACTTCCTTTTAAATATTTGGGGTCCCTATTCATTAGAGGATGTTGCGAATTTCTGAGTGGTATTCAGTCGAAAGCGTTTTGAGATCAAACTTGGTTGTTGGGCAAGTAAGTTGTTATCACACAGATATCGGTTGGTGCTCATTAACTCAGTTCTTACCAACTTATCGGTGTTTATGCTGTCATTTTTGGAAATACCCAAAGGGTTAGAAAACGATTAAATTTTTATAGATCTGACTTTTTCTGGCAAAGTGAAGAAAAAACGCAAATACAGGTTAGCAAAATGGAATATTATTTGTACACCTAAGGACCAGGGGCTAGGTATTGAAGTACTTGATACTAAGAACAAATGTCTTCTCAACAAGTGGTTGTTTAAGTTACTTAAAGAATAGAATGTGTGGCAAGAATTGTTGCACAATAAATACATGTCTCAAAAAACTCTAGCTCAAAGTTCAAAGTAAACCGAGGGACTCACGTTTTTGGAAAGGGCTCATGAATGTTAAAGATGGTTTCTTTGACTGAGGTCGTTTCAAAGTCGGTGATGGAACTACTGTTCAGTTTTGGGAAGACACTTGGCTAGGTTTACCCCCACTTGCTCATCAGTGCCCTTCTTTATATAACATTGCACAACGGAGACATGTCTCTGTCGCAAATGTGTCGTCCTTGATCCCTATTAACATGGGTTTCACACGATGTTTATTTGTCAACATATGGGACTCTTGGGTACATTTATGCCGCAGACTAATGGAGGTACATTTATACGATCGATGAGCCTGATTCTTTTGTCTCAAAATTGATGCCTTCGGGATTATTTATAATCGATGTATGTGGACTTAATGAATGGACATACTAGTTTTCTTAGAAAATACCTATGGAAGCTAAAAATCCCACTAAAGATAAAAGTTTTAATGTGGTTCCTAAATAAAAAGTACTTCTCACACGCGATAATTTAGCTAAAAGGAATTAGAATGGGAGTACGAAATGTTGTTCCTGCGACTCGAAGGAGACGGTGAATCATATTTTTATCTCATGTCCTTTTGCTAAACTAGTATGGTGTGTTGTCCATGCTACTTTTGGTATTTCACCACCAACTAATATTACCAATCTGTATGTAAATTAGTTGAATGGTATATACGCTAAAATTGGCATTAATGTTTCAGCTTTAGTTTGGGCGATATGGAACTGTCGAAATAATATTGTTTTTAACAGAAAGCACTCTACAATTTTTTTGCAGGTTATTCAACCGGCTGCTGATGGTTGCTTAGGATATCTTCTACCAGCCTACCTAGCGGCATACTAATAGATTGCAAGATATCTAGGACTAGACAATCGCTCTTTCTTTTTCGATGGTTGATTTTTTGTATCGACTCTCTCTGATCCATGAGATGTAAACAAAATTAAATAATAAAAGGTTGTGTGCATCAAGTGATGCAAAGGTTGTGTCCACATTTTAAAAAAATGAACAAGACACCTAACTAACTAGGCATTGAGCATCGCCGGAACAAAAACCGCACCGGCTAAATAAGCCTCCAAAGAGCTCGAGAGAGAGGCCATGCGCTCGAGCGACGATGAGCTCCCACTTCTCTGAGGCTGCAACCACTGGCCAGGTCCAAGCACTATTAGAAAAAAAGCTACCCATGGTGCACGGGTTTTGACTAACCGTGGCGCATCACCCGTGCTCCATGACTAGCGCGCCACGGGTAATAGTTGCCCATAGAGCACCATTTGGTATGTCACGGATAGTGTAAATAGTCGTGGTGGAGCGCCAGGGTATCTTTTTGAAATTTGAAGTTTTTGCAAAAGAAATTGCGGGTTTTTAATTGCTTTGAACAAGCATGCGACATGTTGTGCTGGAGCTCGAACCGGCGGCAGCCTTGGTCGTCGAACCAGGAGGCGTCAGTGACAAGAAGCATAGGAGGGAGGGCATTGGCGACCAGGAGCATAGGAGGTCGGAGGAGGCGGCGACCAGGAGTAGAGGAGGTAGGGGCGCCGACGACCGGGAGCAGATGAGGTAGGGGCGTCGGCGGCTGGGAGCAGAGAAGGAAGGGGACCGGGAGCATAGGAGGAAACGTCGGGAGCATAGCTAGGGCAGCCGAGGCAGGCAATGTCTGGCAGCCGGAGAGGTGGCCATTTCAAAAATACTGGTGGTGTACCATAGGTAAGTCTTTCCCCTTCCGATTTTTTCCGCAAACAAATCTAAAACATCCGAAAACTCTATCTATCATTTGGAATTTGAGGATTCTAAAAAAATAGCAAACCATCGTGGGTTGTTGAAATCAGATGCAACTTTTTGTGTAGATGTTTTTTCATATAAAAAGAACTTTTGCATCCGATGACGCAAAATCTAGAGCCGTTTTACCGAAACATGATATGTCAAAATTAATGATTGTTATTTTTTCCTAGCAACTAGGTTATGTAGCATAACTACAATTTAAAGGAGTTTAAATTTAAAGTTTTTCTCATTTTATTTTCTATTTTCCAAAACTAAAAAGGCAATTCATGAGGGGGCACCAATTATGTGGTGCGCCAGAGGTAGGTGGGGACCAAAACCTCCACCCCATCCCTTGCATACCCATTTTGCACCTTATATTAATGCCGGCATGGGTACCAATACATGTAGCGCATCAATATAGGGTCCGCCACGGCTAAAAGAGGCCACACCGGTCAGCCGGTCTAGTAATACCCATGGCGCACCACTTTTAGCGATGTGTCACGGGTAATTTTTCATCGGTGCACCACTTTTAGCCCGTGACGTGCCACACTTTCAGTGTGCCAGGGTAAGCCACCTACCTAAGGTTATTTTTCTAGTAGTGAAGCGAGCCTCACAACACATCAGACCATCCTACGTTGAGTAATCCAAGTGATTGCTTGGTGTACTTACTATAGGGCCAGTCACATGGTTCGAGTAGGGTTTGATCCATTCGGGGCCCTAACATGTATAGCAATTTACAGACGAGCGCGCCATGGATGGTGTTCTTCTGTACACCGCGAGGACTCTGCTAGGAGGGGCTCCGAGTACGGATTTTTCACGTGTCGTAAGATGCCTGGCAGTAATGCGGTGTATCCATGGCAATGCCTATGGTTGATGGATTTAGGTTATGGGAAACGAAGGTATTGGTAGATTCGTCGGGATTTATGAAAAAAACTCCAAGGTTCCTTAATTTTGGGATTGTCCTTATTCTCCATGTCAGGGATATAGGGTTCAAATGCTTCATAGTTGTTAAATTATTTTGGGCTTTGTGGTCCAGCAGGTCATCAGGTGGGCCTCTAGTTGATCCAAAGCAGGTATATCAACAATGAGTATTTGACAGGTCATGCCCATATCATGCACTATCCCTATCACACGAGTTTGTTGGTGTTTCTTTGTTCTTAGTCGCGTTGCCCATATCTTGTATGCAACGATACATAAGAGCATCTCCAGCCGCGTCCCCCAAAGAGATTTGAGACGCGTCGGAAAAAAAAATCGTTCCTAGTCGCGCCTCCCAAAGCCTCATTTTGTCTGGCGCGGTCCAATACGGTGTCCGGCATCCCAACTCCATCCCCGCTACACAGGGGACGCTCCGGGCACGCCGAACACAACGAAAACGAGGCGGGCTCCCACCTGTCGGCGGCTATTTCCATAACCGTTGGTTCGCACCTTTTATTTCTCGTCGTGCCTTCCCTCCCGCGCCTCCTACCCCTCCACCGTCGCTCAATTTGCCGGCCGTTTCGACGGCTGATCTCTTCTGAGTCGGCATTGTCGTCGCGGTTGGCTCTCTCGCCGGCCTTTTCGCTGCCGTCGCTTCGCCGGCGCGTCCCAGAACGCGGCGTCAAATCCGCCCCACCTCCCCGCACATAATATGTTCGACGACTTATCAGGTAGGCGCGATAGGCCGCTGTTCGTTGCCTCGTCTGCCGCGGCGCAATTTTAACCATTAATTTTGCTTCCGACATGGATAGCGATGACGAGATGCTTTTCCGACTGCTAGAGGACGAGCAAGCCTTCGACGACGACATCCGGGAGCATTTGCTGATCATCGCATCCCTCCAGGACATGGTTGATGCCGAGGCGGAGAAGCGGAAGATGCCGCGCCGCAGAGGATCAAAGCAGGGGAGAAAGAAGTCGAAGCCCCGGCAGAGGATGGAGGGGCATACCATGCTGCACAATGACTACTTCGCAGATGAGGCAACACATGCTGACAATTTTTGGCGCCGATATAGGATGAGCAAGGGTTTTTTCATGAATATCCTCCACGGCGTTCGAGAGTTTGACAACTACTTCAAGCTGAAGCACGACGCTGTAGGTGTTGCCGGGTTCTCGTCGATTCAGAAGTGCACCGCCGCCATGAGAATGCTTGCATACGGAGCACCTGCTGATACACAGGACGACTACCTTCACATGAGTGAGTCTACTGCCATTGAGTGCATGTACAAGTTTTTCCGAGCTATGGTGGGAAAGTTTGGCAAATACTACTTGAGAGGGCCAACTGAAGAAGAGACTGCAAGGATCATGGAACAAAATGCTGCCAGAGGATTCCTGGAATGCTTGGAAACATCGATTGGATGCACTGGTCATGGAAGAACTGCCCGTTTGCCTGGCAAGATATATACAAAGGGCGTCATGGATTGCAGTGTGGTGCTTGAAGCTGTGGCAGATTATGACATGTGGATTTGATATTTTTTCTTTGGCATGGCGGGATCACATCAACGTGTTGCAGCAGTCTTCGGTATTCATCAAACTAGTGGAAGGTCATGCTCCACCATGCAACTATGAGATCAATGGCTACCAATATACCAAAGGCTATTATCTAGCCGATGGTATATATCCAAAATGGGTCACTTTTGTCAAAACAATCTCGGCTCCATCAGGTTAGAAGAATTGCCACTTTGCTTCACGACAGGAGGTTTGCGGGAAGGATGTTGAGCGGACATTTGGTGTGCTTCGAGCTTAATTTGTAATTGTCTGGTACCCTGCTCTAAGATGGTCTCACGACCAAATGTGGGAGGTGATGCAGGCTTATGTGATCATGCAGAACATGCTCATCGAGGATGACCGCAAGAATCATATCAGGAGACATGTTGGTCCCTATGAGTGTTAGGGTCCTCTTGCAGACGTTGATCATGAGTTGCCTCCAGATTTTGCTGATTTCCTCGCCATGCACGCAGAGATCCGTGGGAGCAATGTTCACGAGCAACTTCAAAATAATCTCGTTGAGCATATGTGAAGGATCAAAGGATTATCAGCAAATGTCGCGGCACCTTGATCTAGCCCCATTTATTGCATTTATTTAGTTGTTTTATTGTTTGTTGTATTTTAATTTGAAAACAATCTCGATAAACATATTTATTTGTATGATATATTTAATAAATGGTTGTGTTTTCGAAAAACCTATAGAAAATGTTTGGGGGTGGCGGTTTTGGGGACGCGACTGGGGAGCGACGTACCCCAAACGCGGCACGAACAAAACACGTCCCCCAAACGCTCGATCCGGCGCCGTTTGGGGGACGCTTTAGGGGACGCGGCTGTAGATGCTCTAATCTTCTAAAAATATCTATTTGGATTTGCAGTTTATAAAATCTCCTATGACAAATCTCCTATGAAACAATGTATGATCTATGAACATGTGATGTATTTTGACACATCTATGTATCTGATGTGTTAATTTCTTCATGCATTCTCTTCAGTGTTATTATTTATTTTCAGATGGAAAAATTAATAAAACATGTATGAAAATGTGGCAGCACCTTTTAAATCTTCTTTGAATTGTGTTGTTTTTTGATATAGTATCGATCTAGGTTAGTAAAGGTATTAACTTATGTATACTACATGAATCATTTGTGAAATGTGTACATATTTATGAAGATACATAAAAGAGAATCCTACGAAACTGGAATATCTCTGTTAAAAACCGAGTTAGTTTTGTTGGTATATTAAAAAATATTGAATTGTTCTTCAAAAAATATTACGGGATATGAAAAAATGTTGTTATTTATGAGGATATAAAAAAACTAAAAAGTTAGGGGGGGGGGGGGTTGTGCAAATATTAGTTGGACTTAAGAATTTGATGGAAGAGACATTCTGAGAAATTTTCTGCATGAATCTGCACCAAATTAATGCTACATTCCGAGAGGACCTTCTTATATTAGGAGTTGCATTTCTCGAGTGGACTCCGAAACGTGAGGGCTCCCCAAAGATGAAGGCCATTGTCGCACAGTGAGCTCTTGTCGTCTTTGCCGACGTCTTGGTTTGCTTCATGATCTCCGTGGAAGGGGAATGTAGGCATATTCTTGTGATGAACTACGTTGCCCGTGCTCGTGCTTCCGTTCATCGCCTGACAAGCAACTTAAATCATCATGTGATTTTTATCATTACATATTTAAAATTCACGTTCTGATTTTCACCATGGCACTGTGTAAAAGCCAGGTCAATCAAGGGCTCCCTGCAGTTGCGGATTAAGAAATGTAATAAAGTTGTTCATTTGATTTATTGTGGCCGTAGTAACGCACGAGTTCTATACTGTATGAAATATTACACAAATTTTCACTTGGACAACTATCATGAGATGGAACGAATTCACAGTTGGTTTCGACTAAGGGCTGTTTTACGGTGCAATTTACTAGTCAGGTGGGCTAGTAGTATTGAGACATGGTATTCTGGGTAACTAGTATTTTGGTATTTCTGTTTCTTCTCCAGAATCTAGAAGAGATTTGATTACAACTATGATAATCACGAGCCGGCTCCACAAAGGTGCAGACCTACTATCTTTTAGTCCACTGAATGGAAGTTAAAATCCCGTGATAAGGGGTGAATGTACTTTTGTACTTGAACTTGTGAACTAGCGCCCAGGAAAAACCTTCAATTTTTATGTTAAAAGTCAAAATTTAAAAAGTTTGACCAAACAAAAAAGTATCTATAACATGATACAAATATATAATATATTTAACGGTGAATCTACGAATATTAATTTAGTATCATAGTTATTTATATTTTTATCTAAAACATTAGTTAAGAGAAAGTTGATTGTGGACTAAATTTATAAGCTTTATTCATTGAGACGGGAAGAGTACTTAGAGCATCTCCAACAGGCGTTGTATAATCGGCTTTATAGCGCTTGCTATGCGGATGCAGCGCACGGTGCCGGCGAGAGCTTCGACGGGTGTTGTAAACCGCCGCGCCAAAATTCAGCGCTGCAACGGTCCGATGCGCTAAAATTCAGCCTCAAAAACCATATTTTCACACAATTACACATCTAAATGGATCAAACAAAGCTAAAAAAACTGAAAATATAAATATATTACATAGTTCAACCCACATTTGCTACAACCGAATTTAAACCTAAAAGATAAACTACGCTAAAACTAATTGGACCACTCGAACTCGGAGATTCCAGTGTTGTCGACGACACCGGAGTCGACGACCACTCGAACTCCGAGGAGGAAGAGTCGACGGAGATGGTCGACGGACCGGCGCCCTTCTTCTTCTCCTCCTTCCTCCTCGCGGCCTTCTCATCCTTCTCCTTCTTCTTGGCCTCCTTCTTGGCCCTCCTCGCCTCCCGATCTTTCTTCTTCCCACCTTCTGCACCGCCTTCATCTCTTTCTTCTCGAAAAAGAAGGCGACTTCCGCGGCCACGTCCTCCGGGAAGCTCCGCACCCACTCGAGGCGCAGGCGCTCGTCCCGCTCGGCGACGAGGAGGCGCTGCTCGAGCTCGCGCTGCCTCGCCTCATGTGTGACGGTCGGCGACGGCGGCGTGAGGTCTTTGGCCTGCTATCGCGTCCAAATATCGGAGAAGTTCATCGACCGCCGAGGACGGCCGAGGCGCCAAGCCACCGCGTTGTACGCGCGCGCCACCTCGTGCGCCGTATCATACGTTTCGATCCCGATGTGCTCCTCGCCACTCCGAATCTCCGCGTAGAGCGTCTCGTTTGAACGCGCGCGCACGCCGCGGTAGCCGGAGCTTGAGCGGCGGCGGGGAGGCATCACGGCGGCGCGGCGCGCGTGGTGAGGTGGATCGGAGGCGGAGCGATACACGGAGTGAGGTTGAGCTGTGGGAAGTTTCCAGGTGGTTGGGTGCTTGCGCATCTCGTTTAATAGCGTGCGCTGGAAGCGGCGCGCCAGTTTTGCGAGTAGGATGGCGCAGAAGCCCGCGCGCGTCAACTTTTTTTACCACGCACTGTGTTTTCTCGTCCGTGCTAGAGCTTCGCGCGTCCGCTCCCGAGCGGCATTTCAGCGGGTCTTTTAGCGCGTGCAGTTTACAACACTTGTTGGAGATGCTCTTATGTTTATCCGTATTGGCATCTAATGATAAGCGAGAAAAAAATCCATAAATTAACAAACTCAAGAACACAATGGTGTTGCTAGCCCATCGGCACTACTAATATTTGTGGGTATAGATTTAATTACTAGAGATGTGGTGATACTTAATGCGCTAGGGTCTGACATGACAAATATAATTTACTGATCCGAAGTTGTAGGTAATGCAATTCATGGATCTTTTTATTTTTCCTGCGAATTTGTATCGGCATTGATTAAATTTGCTAGCTATGCATGCGCCCATTTATTTTTGGAACGTATAAGGAAGATCCATATATTACGGAAGCTAACAAGTCCGGTCACCTATGCTGCCATTTTTTTTATTAATCTGCCAATTTTGCCCTTTGGTGAGAAAATACTACTGCTTTGGTCAACAAGTATTAGTAAATCTAAACCATTTGATCAGTTGGTTTGGACGGTCAGTATTTGTCCGTCCCTACCGTAAAAAGCCTCCTCGACTAAACAGGCATGCTTGAAGATATTGATTAGCTATTTGGACCATATATAGCACGTCCCCCTCTTGCCAGCTTGTGAGCAGCCTTAGAATACACAATACAAGCAGAACCTCAGCCGTGGGGCTCTATGGCTACCACCGATCGGTGCTACCTATGCTCCCCGAAAGCAACTCTACAACACACTATTCGAGCATGATACTCCTAAAAGGTGCGCATACATACGTGCGCCATGATCAATGCATAAGAGAAGGCGAGAACTCATTAAACTAGTCAAGTGCCAGATCATCCAAGAAGGATATCCAGCTCTCCATGTATACAGGTCAGCTATCAACGATGAAAACAACGGACGAATATTGCCTATAAGTTGGGTTCCATGGGAGTACTCGCAAAGTTCGTCCTCGTCTGATTGCAGGGGACTCGAGGATGGAGAAAGCGTTGCTTTGGCTCGCTTTCATCTTGGCAGCCTCGCATGGTTGCAAGGCTGATCCAGATATTGTCACAGGTCCGATTTCCAAAAACTGTTTGCAATTTTTATTATTTTTTAGACTACTTCTTCTATTGCTGATGATTATTAATAGGTGTCTGAACTTTTCATAAAAGAAAACCAAATGACAGTCGTAACATAATCTTAGTCTTTCTTTTTCGAAAAGGAGCAGCACGGCCTCAGCTGCATCAATCCATGCATGTGGCCCTTTATTAACACAACCTTAGTTAACACGATTCTTCCTTTTGATAAATTGCAGATGGTGATTACATCAAGATAAAACGTATGCCCTTACCGAACCGTTCTAGCTTGCGCATTCATACTACCTTCAACACCGCTCCCTATACTAAAGGCTCCAAGTAACAAGCATTTCAGGTAGCTTGTTGGCCATCTTCATAGTCTTCCCCGTCATGGTGTTGGCCCTCGCCATCGCAATCATCAAATACCTGATGCCCAAGAGCAGATCAGCTGACGATACCGTTGGCTCGGCTTACGATAGCAAGGTGCATAGCGGGGAGGTGATCAACCGGTGGTCGGGCCTGTACAGGTTTACCAAGACCGAGATCGAGCGGGCTATGGACTACGCCAACACCCGAATCTACCTCGGCTCCGGCAGCGCGGGGCAGGTGTACCAGGGGGTGCTGCCCAGCGGCCAGCTCGTGGCAATCAAGCACATCCACCACACGGCCATGTCCGGGTCCTTCACCAGGGAGGCCGACGGGCTGTCCAAGGTGAGGCACCCAAACCTCGTCTGCCTCTTCGGCTACTGCGACAACGGCAGCGACCAGTACCTCGTCTATGAGTACTGCGCCAAGGGAAACCTAGCCCAGAATCTACTCCGTAAGAAGGACCAATCAATCATGCCTATTATTTCAATCTAGCTAGCTACACTTGTCGAATCCTTAGAAGTTATTATGTTCTTGGTTAATTTCCAGGAGGTGATGCTGTTCTCTCATGGCCAACAAGAGTCAAGATCCTCCGGGATTGTGCCTCTGTCCTGAGGTTTCTTCACACACACTCTGATGGATGCATTGTACATAGAGACATTAAGGTCGGAATATTTTTCCATCCCTAAATATAAACATTTCTGCTCATTCACAAAAGAAAGGAATGAGAACAGAGTATTGCAAAAAAAAAGGCATCTTGTGTTTGTGTGCTGAATTCTTTTTTTTCCACAGCTTAGCAACATCTTGCTGACGGAGGACATGGAGCCTAAGCTGTCTGATTTCGGGCTGGCAAAATTGCTGCAGATGGAGGAGACCAAGGTGTTCACAGATGTCAGGGGAACCATTGGTTACATGGATCCTGAGTACATCACACACTCCAAGCTTACTTGTGCCAGCGATATCTACAGCTTTGGTGTGGTGGTGTTGCAACTTCTCTCGGGAAAGAAGGTCATAGAACTTGACATTGTTGCACGCGATTCTCTTACCAAGAAGGTACATTCAGACCTACTTTGTCACAATGATATTCCTATTTCTTTGAGAAGCAACTCTCCGGTGGCTGTTCTCACTAATCACCTTTTTTTCTCTATCTTCTTGTCTAAAGGCAAGAGATGTTGTAAGTGGGAAAAAACCGTTGGATGAATTTATAGACTCACGCGTGCGAGATGAGGTTAATATCGAAGATTTTGTCTTGATACTGAAGATCGCAGTCCTCTGCGTGGCACACTCCAGCGTAGGGCGTCCGACAATAAAGGATGTGTATGAGGAGATGGACAAAGCATGGAGAAATACAAACGCAAAGGTTTGAACCATTTTTGCATTCATGTAATACATTATGCTACCTCTATACCAAAATAAATTATGTTTCAAGAGAGAGTGCAACCAAATTATTTTATTCAACCACTAAGCAATAAAGAGACTCTTTTGGTTAGTTAGTTAAAGATAGTACAATTAGATTTGTCATGAATAGCAATTTTATGTTATGAGTTGTTAAACTAGTATTTAGAGCGAACTCCACTTTTTACCCCTAGTTTGTCATTTATGAGACCAAGTATGAAAGATCGAGATATTACGAATAGAAGGGGTGCTAGGAGTTCACAAAAAAGATACTTCTACTAAAAATATTTAAACAAATTCTTCAGTTAATCTAGTGAAGACTAGAACATAAACAGATCTATAACAAAACATATTGAAGCAACAGAAAGTAAACAGATATAAACTAAGAGGATTCAGATGCTCCGGATACAGATAGGCAAGATGAGCAAGTAAATTCAAGAGAAATAAGAACATGCATGAACTGTAATATAAAGAGATAGTGGCAAAGATACTGACGTAGTTCCCAATGTTCAAGATATTGGCACCAGTTCTACGTCTTTGGAGAGGCTATGCGCGAGTGCACCCAAGTCCTCAGACATAGCCTTGTTCTCCGCTAGCTAAAGATCCTTGAGATCCTAGATTGATCTCTTGGGGTTGATCTTGAGGTGATCACTAAAACTTCAGAAACCTTCAATGGTTGATCCATCTATCGGATGCTGAAAAACGAGGCCTAACCGACTAGGAGATGCCAAATCTCTAAGATTTTTCTCTCAAAGGATTTTCTCAAAAACACAAAGAGAGAGGGAAATTTGCATGACAAAGAATTTTATATCTGAAATCTAGAATTTAGCTCAAGTGACCAATCCTACCCCGTGGGGGGCGGGTCCTATTTATAGGCATAACCACATCATCTAGCCATTGCACCGAATATGCTTTGTAGGAAAGCATCTTAATTGTCACTAGTCTGGTTCTTCACAAAGTGATGCACGTGAAAGCAACAGACATCTAGAGCTTCAATCAAATCCATGAAGCTCTAACTGTTCAGAAATCAGTTTTCACACACTGAAGCACTAGGCTCGATATTAGTTTTTTGAAGTCTCAGCCAATTCAACCAAGTGTCCAACGCAGTTCTTGTGTCTTTCTGCACACTGATTCTTCAAAGATATACAGGCTGGTCTACAAAGAATAATTCCAACTCAGCACACAATCAACTTTCATCTTCTTCCTAAGAGATCAAACCCCTCTTTATAGTACATTTTTCCTCCGAAGCACTACACTAAGTCTTCAGTTCCACTCAGTCTTCATGGAGGTCATCATTTTTAAATAGTACCTTCTTCACTTCATTTTGAGGGGTCAGCATCCTTATGGTTAAATCACCTTCTTGGTACTAAGCACATGTGTATACTCAGTAGCACATTGGTCCCTTAATCGATCGTCATTGACCATCCAAACCCCACTATTAGGGCACCAGTTACACTTTCGAAGTACCAATGTAACCGGATATTTTTTGCTCAACTCATTTAGTGAAATTTGTGTTGGTTTTAACTCTCTAAATCTTCAAAAAAATGGTGAACCTGATAAACCTTTTATATGCAAAAAAGTGATAAACGCACATCGATCTCTTCAAATTAATCTCCCCTTTACCCTTTTGTCACGGGAACACCCTCTAAGGGTATGTCTCTGAGCTGATGATCGGGTCCCATATGACAGAAGGAGGTAAAAGATTAAAAGGGTTAAAATCGAAACATGTTTTGCCCCCAGTAAATGAGAGGACTTTTTATTATAATATGAGGTAATCGTTGTCACAAATAGTAAATTAGGTACATAGTGGTATTCACTCTAATATTTTAGTTGCATATTAGTAAGTATCCAATGGTCGAAGTTGTATGCTGAAGATATTGTAAAGTAATGTATCTTTTATGGAGGGAGCATTTTATTAATACATTCCACATTTTTTCGTAAAATTCTTCTCTTATTTGTGCAGGCTGCTCGGTCAACCAAGAAGATAGATTCATCAAATACATCAGAATATGCAAAGATGATAGATGTGTAGTTCACATTTTTTCCAAACAAAGAAGAATGATAGCATGGAGTTGCACATTTTTCACATGAAATGTGACCAAACGGCATTGTGATCAAGTGTGGAAAATGTTATATGCCAAAGCTTTTGCAAAAGGAGTGTTGCACTTACAAGTACACTAGTAGCAGCTCTTGAAGATTTTGTAGGAACCTAGTTGTATATATTGAAGTTTGTTTTTTTTCGAAAAAAAAAATATATATATATATATATTGAGGTTTGTAAGAACCTAGTTGTATATAATCTCGGTGAAGTCATGGAACAATCTAGTTGGTATAAAATGCAAAGTTTGTCTTTTGATAGCTCTCTACTTTTGGATAATTAACTCTCCTTTGAGGTATGACAGTCCCCAAGGATGAGTATGCGGATTTCATGCTAACAATGAGACGGGCTTGTCATTTGTAGGTATCATTTCTGAGTGAAAATGCAGCACCCTGCTTCAAGTAGGTCATATACTACTTTTTTGTAGTTGGCTTGAGTGATGATACTATTTCTCTTGTTTAAATTTCTCATGTAAAATTTAGTAAATACGAAAAATATCTTTAATATTTAATTAAAATCTACAATGAAATTTATAAACCCTCACAAAAATAATTATGAAGTATTATTAAAGTTTTAATTTTATGCATATAAGTCATACTACTAACAATGATATCAATTATTCCCTGTGAAATGATAACAATGTTGATTATGATTTTCCTACAAAGACCTTGTACCTCGTTTACGCCACATGGAAAGACAGAAGCAATCAAAATCTACATTTATCTCAGAAGGCGTTTCTTCAGTACAACCCCCTTCCTCCAAACTCAGACAAACTCAAACACAAAGATGGTTCAGATCGCTCGATACCCCTTCATAATTAAGGCTATGATGGTCTCTAAACAGTATACGTAGCCCTGTATAAACCCGTATGGCTCAACTTATTTGAACGAATATGTAGCGTACGTATAGGTAGGAGTAGTATATATGTACAACTAATCTTATGTTTGTCAAATTGACCATATAGAGATACGTGCAAGTCCTATGAACCGGGACAACAGATGGAATATCTCTCTTCATAGGCTTTAAAGCCCTCAAGAAACCCAAACAAGAGATGCCTTTTTCGTCCAATTAGAAGAGAGGATTCCCTTTTGGTCCCTTTTGAGATAGCCGTATGTTTACTTATATTGGTGTATGCTTAATTAGAACTTATGGAAGTGATATGAAAGGAGAATGTTGCTGTATAAAGCCTTGTGTTTGAACTGGACACGTTCCTAGTGTTGGTAGGTATGAGGCATCTTTGTTGGTACAAGTATTGGACTTGATGGTGATGGTTTGTGTGGCAAAAATATTTGTTAAAAAGTCGGGTGATGTCCCTGTGGCCTCCACCGTATTGTTTTTCAGAGTCATGAACTCTAGTCTTACTTTATTTTATTTTTAAGTCAGTTTATTTGTTTTACTGTTAATGATTATATGTAGATAAATTAACTGGTGCATCATAAAATCCTAATTAAGCAACGAGATAAGCAAAGCATTTCCACCTAGCACATATATATATATGTTTTTTTAATGGACAGGCAGCAAAGGTGTACAGCTTTTACTCGGGACATCGAGTTAAACCTAACAAACAATATTGTGTTGCGTGTACGAAATAAATAAGAAAAATGAGTACTAGACCGGCTGAGACTTCAAGAGTCTAAATATCTTGGCACGTCACATGCTTTCTTCCCAAATAACTCCATTTATAGGCTAATGATTTCATCTCTAGATAGGTAGGAGCTAGGATGGCTTCATAATGCTGGCAGTTTGATAGAAAGCCGTATTTCGTGGAAGCATATATTCTCAGGTTTATATAAACCGTATGTTTGGTATGGTGTTTGGTTGCTTTAAAAGTGAGCAATAATACACACACACCAGCATATTTGTCTTCATTCAGGGATTGCATTGCGCGTACGGTCTGTTACATGGACAAATTGCAAATTCTGTTTCCTATGCAGCAAACAAAACTTCAAAATTATTGCAACTTCACATAGAAACAAAACACCTACCTTTTAGTTATACCCGATTTATTAAGCTTGCAATTATAATACTAGCATCTTAGGCTAAGTACAAAACACCCCTGATCAAACTAGCCTCCTTGACAATGACAAGATCATGTATTCCATAACTATAAATTTGAGGGAGTAAATATAAAAACATTTTTTTTAGAAATAAGGATGGAGCTAGCGTGATAACTTTCAGCCTAAGCTGCAGGTGCGCATTTACACAGATGAATAATATATTAACTGAATACGTCTTAAAACAGTATTTTGGTACATCACAATCGCATTTTGATATATTTTCAAGATACATTACAATATAAGTTAGTGCTCTACGCCATGTTCTAAGTACAATATCTTAATCCAAATCCAGAGGTATTAGACAACCAATGAGATCATCACACTATCCCATAGGCGCTGTCTAACACCCACTACACTATATGTGTAGTTTCTGTTTTTTGAGAATAATCCCCACTTTATTCTTAAACGATAATGTTTGTCGGGATACACAAATGCACTGGTGGCAAAACAAACCAAACCAGTCTCCTAACCTCTGTACTAGAAGCAGATCTAGCTAAGGTGTGTGCTTCACCGTTGAAAGCCCTTCCTTCGTGACAGAAAGAAGCCTACGAAAGCCCAATCGATGCCTTTTTTAAAAAACGGGGGCAAAAGCTTTGCCCAATCTATTAATTGAGAATATAATGATATAATGCCTAGTTAATTAACGGAAAATCGGGTGAAAACCGTTACAACAAAAACACAAGAGAACAACACCCAACGCAAGCGAGTTCCCCACTAGACAAACCAACAACCTCTCTCAACCTACTTCAACTGCAAACTCATGATGCCTGCATCGATGCATTTCTTCACAATGTAGCCATATCTTCCTCCATCTCTCGCCATTGACTGAATGAGTTAACAACCTCCAAGCAATCGGTTGCAATCTTCAAGCCACTAAGATTCGGATCACTAGCCAAAGCAAGAGCCTCGCGGCAGGCCAAACTTTCTAAGACTGTCGGATAGGTGATCCCCACAACTGTCAACACTGAACACCCAAGAAAATTGCCCTGACAATCTCTAGCTTGCAGCTACTCCACCCTTGGCTTGAGACTTCGCAGGTGATGGATCAACATTGATCTTAACCACGTCCTGGGGAGGTGGCAGCCGTTTAGGTCCTGACGTCCGCTCTGCTGCCTGTTTCGTCTGAGTCTTGGGTTTAGCCACACTCAGATCTTGCACAAAGCATTGAATAAAACTATGTGTAGATGATGGACTTTGATGTTCAAATTCTTCATCAAGTAAAGCTTTGTGTCTCGCATACCAAATGGCCCACATAGTTATAATGGAGATGAACTCCTCATGCTTTACCGAGTTCATCATCTCAAAAATCCATAGCCTAGCATCTTCTTCTGAACGGCAAAAGTGCTCAGCTAACTCTTCATCTGTTAAAGCCCAAATACATTTTGCCATATGACAGTCAATTAAGGCATGCCTCCAGTTATCTGAGGCTGAACCAAATAAACCGCAGAAGGGGGATGGTGCCATGTTTCTTCCGAATCTTGTTACATCTGTCGGTAAAGACTTTGTTGCTAATCTCCACAGGAAGATTTTTAGCTTGGATGGGGCCAGCACCTTCCACAGTGACGTCCTCGGTTTCCTCTGCTGAGCAGTATTTGAACTTGAACCAATCCCATCTAGCCAATCTTCCTTTCTTTTCTTGGTTTTCACTAGCATTCGATACGCTGATCTAACCGAGAATAAACCTTTTCGGTCATATTTCATGCCCATACATCCAGTTGATTCCTTGAGCTCAACAGAATATTGCATGTTACTTCGACATCCATTTCGACAAAGAACTACCGCAACAGAAAATTGCCTCTGAAGAAATGATAAAATCGGCCACCTGGAAAGGTGGATCGTCCTTGATATAGGCCAATCTTCAGCTGGTCGCAGCAGAAAATTGCCGGGTATCCACTTCGTATTCCACGGATTAATGTCCTCTCACGTCTCAACTCTGCTGATAAGTCCTTGCCGAAGAACATCCACTCCATCAAGAATTGAGCACCAAACCTGAGACGGGTGACTCCCCAGTGAGGCTTCTTAAAATATTCCCTTGTGCGAAGTAAATTGATTTCAGCAACCGTGCACTTAGCGAGCTTGGTACCTGCAGAATTATCCAAGCCTGTTTGCGAACAAAGAGATATTGAATAATTCAATGTCCCTAAACCCTATAGGCCTCCCAGATGTTTCAGACTTGTCAACACATCCCAAAAGACCCGGTGTGTCTTCCTTTTTTTTTCCTTCCTTACTCCCCCACCAAAAGTTTTGAATTGGAGAATGTAAGTGATCGCATAAACACCTTGGTAAACAAAAGTCGACACCACTTGGGCAACTGACTTAATGAGAATCTCCTTCCTCCCACTAAAAAGAGTTGCTCCATCCATCCTAGAATTTTTCTCCATACTCTATCCTTCCAAGAATTTAAAGGATCCATTACGTGAACTTCCCACATCAGATGGCATCCCGAGATACCTCTCATTCAGTGTTCCATTTCTCACATCCAATAAGCTTTTAACTTGCTCACGGGTAGCATTAGGGCAGCCCTTGCTGAAGAAAACAGAGGACTTATCCCTACTAATCCTTTGCCCAGACGCCAAACAGTGCAGAGCATCTTGCATCTGCCTCACTCACCTTGAAAAGCAGCAGGCTATCATCCACAATCAAAAGGTGGTTTACTACCGGAGCAGATGACGCCACCTTAATCCCTTCGAGGTTTGATGACTGACTTCTATGTGTGGTCACTTCAGTAGCTCACCCTACTACACAAAAATAGTAATAACAATATTCGGCCCAGTAATATGTTGGACTGAGGATCACCACACTACAGCCCAATAGGAACTCAGGACGAATTTTTCATTATTTGTAAAATAGATTTCACTCTGCAGTTATTAGTTTACAAATATTCTCCGGGGTGCCAGTCTACTAGCACAGAAGTAACATTCGTTGGTTTAAACAACACATTAGCACTACTGGTGTAACTATGATGTGCCAATGAGCAAGCAAAAAGGTGTTTACAATTACAGTTCTTGCAAAACTAACCGACGTTGCAGAGTGGTTTAACTGATGACTCAATATGGCTAGAATACAAAACTGAGAGACGCTTCATTGTTGAAAAGCATTTAAGTAGCAAGCCATCACTTGAGCCCATCGCCGAGCCCCGCAGGCATTCCTATGCTCTGTGCTAGATCAGCCATCCTTTCCTTCATTGCCTGCAGGTCATTAGCACGAGATCGAGTTAATTGAAGACAACATTTCACACTGCAGCATGCAGTAGCAGCGGGATTCACACCTGGACGCTCCTCTGATGTGCATCCTTGTAGGCTTCATTGACCAGCTCAGATACTTTCTGCAAGTAAAGAAAAGTTATACCCAAGAAGTTACAACAGATCGATTATGTTTTGGTCTGCTAAACTGTGTTAGGTCAAATTTATATGTACATCATTTCTTTTAGAAGTAATTTGTATGTAGAAAAAATCATAGTTGGCTAACTTGGTAATCGTCGCATTAACCCTGCTCATGCAATCGATTATGTGACCATGAAAATTTTGGGTAATCTTCCAAGAAAATAATCAAACTAAGAAGTACATGCGTACCTCAGCACCCAACTCCATTGCAGCCTCCGTAATTTCAACATTTATAGGTTGCTGGTTCCCAGAAAGTGTAACCTGTTTAACAGGTCAGGTCAGATATGGTCTGAATAAATACTAGAAGTGCAATGCAACTTGTAGAGAAACACAAAAAGGATGCATAATTAGGATAGTCTCTTGCATATATAAGTAACATACAAATGTTACTACCTCTGTCCATAAATAGATGTCTTAGATATGTCAAAATTTGGATGTATCTAATTTAAAAAAATCCAAGACATCTATTTATAGACGGAGGGAGTAGCATTTTTTCACAAAAGCATTATTCTATAGGGTATAGCACAAGTCAAGATCTAATAAATATAGGGTTAAAATGTGGAATGTTCCTGCGATCACATTATTATGGTCATTTCAGAAACTAAAGCATTATTTATATGTTCCTCGTCACATGGATAGTAAGTTGTAACAGGACATTCCATTTTGCAACAGCCTTCCATGACTGCCAACGGCTTTCATAGCTCTTTTATGTCGTGCATAACAAAAACATGGACATGGTGTTTTGGCTCATAGGTATAGATGCACCCCTCATGAAAAATGCATTTTAAATGTATTTCAAAATGTCAAAAATTTCTGGAAAAAATTACTGGGTGTACATCCGGACACTCTATGTTCCGACACAAAGTTTTGCGGAAAAATAACATTTTCTGTAAACATACAAAAAAAGTTATCTCGTGAAAAGCTATTTTGGAGCACCAAAATTGTCTTTATTACATAGGCCACAAAAAATATCATTTTTTGACGAAACTTTGTGAGCGTTCATAGAATGTCCAGATGTACACCCAGATATCTTTTTCGGAATCAATGGGTGCATCTACACCTACGAGCAAAAATGCATTTCCGACAAAAACACAACATATTTTAACTACCATTGGAATTGCATGGTCTTTCACTAGAATGTTAGGAAAGGCAAAGCTAAGAGGACTAGCAGGTCAACTTGCTTAGTTCATATAGTCATCTAGAATTAGTAAAGATGCCACAAACTGCAAGTTTAATAATACAACGTTATAATTCAAATGATTAGCTATGATAGTTATGGCTGCTTCAACATGTTTTTTCAGTAATCAATATCAATTGTTTGAGAGAGGTAAACTAAATTCGAAACGCAAGCAAAGCATACAGCTAGAAAGAGTGCAGTTAAGGAGAACACAACTAAACTCCTTGCAGGCTACAAGCATACCTTAATTAGCTCACCTTCACAATAGCCTTCAATCTCGGTCCTAAAAACATAAGGGGAGAAGTCACAAAATGCTACTTTGCAAAAGCATATGAAATATTACACAAATATCCAAATGCGTACGCTGCAAGCTCCTTTTGCACCCGCACAGCCTCCACTTGGACAACCATTTGAGCCTTCTTCACAGTTTCGTAAAGGTTTTGCATATTTCCAATATTTCCAAAGAGCCCTCCCTATGAGTAACAATAAGATGGTAGTGCTATAAGATGGTTTCACAAATACCTACTACACTTTGGGCATGTGCACAGAATGAAAGAAACATAAGTGGTTTGAGGCACGCAGATAAAATTTCATAAACAATTACACTGTCTGCTGAGAGAATTATGTACGAGCAGCTTAAATTTCGACATGATCAACGAAATATGCAATATTATTCGAGTATCCAAACAAAGTAAAAGCTTCGCCCCTCAGGAACTCCATTACTAATATGCAATATTTCCTTTCAAGGAAAGGGAAGCTATTCACCAAAGCTACAATGATACAAAACAGATGAAAAAAATATATACTAATACAGTAATACTGTAATATTAACAATTTGAATTGTGTGTTCAAAAGCAATTTCATCTGCTGATTATGGTCAAGCTAAGTTCTAGAAAGATGGGACGATTCAAAGCTGCAGTAGCCCAACAATTTTCTAAACATGGAGTTTAAGGTCTCATCAGAATCTGGAAGAATAAAAACTTCTGTAATCCGAATTAAGTAAATTGGCCATCCCCACAAGACAACCACATATATTGCCTTGAACATAACGCTAGTCAAATAGAGAAAAAGCTAAGCAGTGCACAGGTTGGATTGATTCGGGACTACATGAGGCAACGAATTCACAGTTGGTTTCATTTAAACAGGCATGCTTGAAGATCTTACTTAGCTATGTGGACCACAGAATTACAAACAAACAAAAAAGCTAAAGGTGAGCAACTCTCTTACTTTTGATGGTGCCTCATCGCCGTTCTCGTCTTTCTCCTTCTTTCCTCCAAATAAACTGTACACCCGGAAGGATCTATTACCAGCTCTTTTCCAGGTGGAACATGGCAAGCAGAATGCCCCTTGTACATTTATCCTACCTGAACAACAAATCAGGAACATGTATAAAATGTGCCGATGTTACACCACTAAATTAACATAGAAGTACACACTGCGGCACATAGATGAGAAGGGCAGACTGAACAAGATCACCACATCTCATTCTATCCTGGACAGATGGTTGAAAAGTTGAACTGTTGGAATGGTCGGAGTTAATGGATACATCAACCGACGCAAAATCTGCATTTCACCTCATACAATCAACATTGCACTTGAAGGAAATTCATCGCCCTGACTTTGTACCTCTCTCGCGAAATAAACTTCAGACGTAGAAGTACACACTGCAGCACAGAGATGAGAAGGGCCCTGGTACAATGTTGGTGAGTCCATCTTATACGATTTGCTTGAACAGAGAACAAATCGTAAAAGCTGAACCAAGTGAATCTAAGCATCAGAACTATATGTCCACAAGAGCTAAGTGGAACCAATCTGTACCGAGTACATAAAAGAAAATCAGAACCCTCCTAGGCCTCTCCGCGCTGAAGCATCCTTGTAAACAAGATCACCACATCTCATTCTATTCTAGACAGATGGTTGAAAAGTTGAACTGTGGAATGGTTGGGGTTAATGGATACATCAACCGACGCAAAATCAACATTTCACCTCATACAATCAACATCGCAGTTGAAGGAAATTCATCGTCCTGACTTTGTATCTCTCTCAAACTTTAGACGTGCGCAGTAACACACGAACACGAAATGCTAGATTTATCATTCAAATGGACCTTAGAGAACACATCCATATCGCTGGGCGAAACCCTAATTGCGTGCGTGGGGCCCAAACCAGCTTGCAGCCGCACTAATTGGAGCCACCCGACAACCCGAACGCCAATGGTGGGTTGGCAGGGCCGGGCGGCCCGGCGACGAGGTTTACGATCGATGCGGGTTTTGGCGGGCATAGGTAAGTGGCGGAGTGGTGAAGGCGCCGCCGGCCGCCGGTGGGGGCAGCGGCGCGGTATGGATAAGTGGCTAACCCGACACGCCGTAGAGAGCGGGGGTGAGGGGGCGTCAACTTACGTGGTGAGTTGGAGGAGAGCGGCGAGAAGGAAGACTTGAAGGCCACCGGAGACAGAGCTGTGGAGGAAGCCATGGCGGGGGGAAGAAGGGGCGATGGCGGAAGAAGGGGTGGCGAGAGAAGGGGAAGACGAACCTGATTTTTGGGATAGAGATATTGTTGACGATGGGGAAAAAAATGAGAGAGAAAATGGATATGTTTTTTTTTCCTTTATTAGTGGGAGTGAGCTTTCGCTCTCTCCTACAGATGTCATATTTTTCCCCTTGTTTTGGAGCTCTTTAATTTTAAAAGTTTAGAGAAATTTTCAAATAATGCAACTTTGAGAACGTTCTTGTCTCGTAAGAAAAACCCTAGCCGCCGCCCGTCTCCATTCGTCACCGACTGGTCCTCCGCCTCCTTTGCTTATCGCTCCGGCGGCGGGAGGGGGTGACAACCTTGGACCTACGCTCAGCGCTACAGTTGGGTCAACCGGCAACGAACTTATGTGGCCATGGCGATGTTGCATGGAACAAGAATAAGGTTTCCTCGTCTCCACATCCACCTCGTCGGTGGCGATCTTGCCGATGGCATTGACGAGGGCGGAGAATTGTAATCGTTGCTTCCTTGAAGTGGTGGATTTCGTGTTGTCTACATGTGTTGCAGGTTTGTTCTTAAGAGATTTGGATGAACTTAATGGCGACGACTTCAGCTTTAGGGCTTTGGTCCTCAGGAGGCACATGCACAATGATTTCACGGTTTTCATCAACAAAGTCAGGTCGGCTCTCGTAGGGTAGTAGCGACAGCAGCGCGTCGACGACTCGTTATGACAACGGTAGTGGTCGTTAGATGGTCTAAGGACCTTGGTGTAAATTTTATTATGTTTGGGATGCTTTTGTACTTTGCTTGAAGCTTTATAATATATGCATATCTTTCAAGGAACAAAGGCAACTCTAAGTCCTTATGAGATTTGTATGAATGTTATTTGCATAAATAATTCTACATAGTCTTTTGCACTATTTTCAAAAAAGGTGCTTCATATGTTGGTTGAGATTAACAAACCAACTAGGGGACTAAAGTAGATCTTGCTAAGATGTATGTTTCTCAAGTTTTTTTTTTTTGCTTTCTAGATTCCCTAAAGTCAGATCCATTTGTACCACGAGTTAAATTGGTTGTTCGGCAATATAATGGTCTTTTGTATCATGGGTTAAATTGATTGTATGATAATGTGAGGGTTCATTTTCATCACGAGTCCAACTGAATTTTCAATAACATAAACAAAATATACTACTTCTTTAAGAAAATAAAGATTGTTATCGTCAGAAAGACAACACGATATTAGGAGGTGTTGAAGGATGATGAGTCATGTTATAGATCGAGTATGGGGTGTATATATGTATGGGGGTCTTCCATTGAAGGTCGGCGTACAACGAAGAGTTTTAACACGCTGATTTTTTTTAATAGGCTTGGGTGTCTCATCAAAGAGCGGCTTAGTCCTATGGGAGTGGGTCACAAATAAACAGGCATGGTACTTCTTCACATGTTCACAATCAAAGATAGGGGAGTGATGCTTGAGACTTCTTCCAATGGCCCATTCGAGTTTTTAGTGTCACGGCTTGGATCTCCTTTCAAAGGTCCCGAGGTAGCTCCCTCTCCACCAATCCTTTTTATCGAGCCCCTTTGGGGCCTCTCCCCTTGAGTTGTATGCCCCATGGAAGCTATTTGTAGGCTCGGGGTCCTTCATCAATGACCAAGGCTACCCATGAGGGGGAGAAAGTGGCATAGAATGGTAAAACTTTACTGCTAGACCATGGTGGATTAGTTAGTGAGAGGGGGTGTCCATATTCCGTGGTAGACCATGTCCTCTCATCCCCCACCATATGTGGTCTTCTTTCAAGTTGGGTCTTCTTGTTAAACCTGGAGGTTTTTTGTGCACCAGGACAAGCACGCGCTTAACCTGAAAGTTCTTTGTTGATGAGCTTTTAGAAAAGAAGATGCATTTTATTGGTATAAATTTCCTATCAATTATGTTAAGCCCCGGGCTAGGATCCAACACCAATGGTGGTTGGCACACCAAACCTTGTCCAATGATCCTATTTCACACAAACAATGGCCCTACTGTAGATCTGAGTAGACAAACTTACCTTGATATTTATGCAGCATGAGTTTCTATAAAACAAATAATGTGGATTATGAGTGAAAATCCACTTTTGAACTTGGGAGCATATGCTCCTGCTACCCAAGAAAATCATTTTTAAATGTTGTAAAAGCCTGAACAAAAATTTGGCGGGTACATGTCGATATTATATGCGCGCACGCCAAGTTTCACGGAAAATAAAAATTTTATGTACTATGTAAAAAAGAAAAAGAAATGTCTCGTAAAAAGCTTTTCAAAAACATCAAAATTTGTTTTTTTTCTACACACGCCGCATAAAATATCGGTTTTCCATGAAATGACTTCAAGAGCACGGATTATGTCAAAAAGTCATTTCAATTTGGAGTAACATTTTATACTATGTCTAAAAGTCATTTCAAAAACCGGGAGCATATGCTCCCGGGACTTTGAGTTTATTTCTAATCTAAACTGGCCCAAAAGGTAAAAGAATACGGCTTGCCTGTCCGTCCGTTTGCCTCTTCGGCTCTTCCTCCCCGTCCTGTTCGTTCGCCTCCTCCAGCAACGCCGGCGGCGACCAGAGGTCCTTGCCGACGGCGTAGGTGAGCTCAGGCGCCCCTCCCTTCCTCTTGTCCGTCATCTCCTCTCCTCTCCCCTCCCGACCTACCAAGCTCCAGCCTGCCGCAGCTCTGCCCTAGAGTTGCCGCCGCCGCCGCCCTCACGCCCGCGTCGCCGCCGCCGCCGTCTCCGTCTCCGTCGCGTGCTTACTATCCCCACCAAGTCCGCACCTCTTGGATAATTGGGTTTCGAGATATGCTCGCCAAGTGATTACTTAAACCCCAAACTAACCCCCACAGTTTTGGTGTGTAGATCCGCCCCGGCTCTACCGAACTCTTCCCGGATTTGCAGAGCACTCCTCATCATGTCTTGGGCGGCAATCGAGAATGATCCTGGTAAATTTTACCTTCCGTTATCTCACTACCTGTGATGCAGCAACATAGCAGCAGAGTGGCACATTCCGTGTGCCGTGCACTGATGAGGTTTCTCCATTGCCCTCGATGGTGCTTAATTGCATAATGCACCTAGTTTGACTGGAAATTTAGAGGGTTTGGAGGGACTACTTGGATTACTAAGCTTCATGTAAGGTGTTAATTTGATTACTAATCTTTGCTCTTGGACCCTTGTGTTGTAATAAGTTGTTACTTAGTCAATCTCTTTGATTTACTATTCAGTAGTAATAGAAGTTGAGATGTGTGCATCATCACCTATTTCGCCGCTGGAGATTGCCCAGCTGTTTCCTCAGGTTGTTTACGGGAGAACTTGCACTGTAACCTGTCGATTGAAGTTTAATGTGGATATGAATAATAAAATGTCCGTTTGCAAAATCAGAATTTATAGTACTTATGCTTCTGCATTTTGAGTCATGAGGAAGTTCCTCTCGTACTGAGTTATGCAACTGTGTATTCATTCTCCCTCCCTTAACAAGTGTCATTGCAATGGTGAAACAAAACTTGACTGATCTTCCAAACCATGCTATTATATGTTAGCTACATGATATAACTATACCGTTGTTAATTTATGACCTTTAATCTTTCCCAAGGAAAGAGGAAAGAACCATACTAATTTCTGCATATTGTGTAGGTGTTTTTACCGAACTGTTGCAGCATATGCAGTTGAAGGGTCTCCAAGTAAGTATTCACCTACCCACCTGTTCACTATTTTAACAAGTCAGCACTAAGGGGCACTAATCACTCTATGCATTAGCACAGAAGTTAAGAACGTCGGTCCCATGTTTTGCATTTAAGCCTCCCATAACAAAAAATAAAATTTGCTATTTTTTTTCCAAGGAAAGGGTAAAATTTAAGCTTGTTTTTTTCTTTCATGATTCGGTTGACATTCAGGCTTCTAGATTTACCCATCCTCAAAAATACTAAAACTATGTTTTGAAACACAGCAATTCAACTATTCTTCTTTCTTTTGAAAATGTTGGCAGGCTATGCATGCAATGCACTACAATTTGGTGTATGTTTTGGGAGTTCGTAATCGGGTTCTAGTTTCTACATGTGCTTCTTTCTACGTAACTTGTGATACTTGACCTCCTAAAAACTGATATTCCATGTTATTATTCCTTTACAGGTCGATGAACTCTACTCGCTTGATCTGGATGCCCTCAATGATCTTCAGTATGTCATACTTGCTGCCTGTTACCATGAATGCTGTTTTTCCTGAATCAACTGTGTCAAACAATTGGTATCTCGCAGGCCAATTTATGGGCTTATAATTCTGTACAAATGGCGACCTCCAGAGAAAGATGAGCGCCCTGTCATCAAGGATTCTGTTCCAAATCTGTTCTTTGCCAATCAGGTCAGAACATATTTACGTTGAGTGTTTTATGCCATGTTTACTCTGCATCTTTTTTATAACCAGGCCTTTTTTTTTTACTCACAGATAATTAACAATGCATGTGCAACCCAAGCTATCGTTTCTGTTCTATTGAACTCTTCTGGCATCACCCTGAGTGATGACCTCAGAAAGCTGAAGGAGTTCGCAAAGGACTTGCCACCAGAGCTCAAAGGATTGGCTATAGTAAATTGTGAAAGCATCCGTATGACAAGTAACTCATTTGCAAGGTCAGAAGACCCCGAGGAACAGAAATCGTCTAGCAAGGATGATGATGTCTACCATTTCATTAGCTATGTTCCTGTTGATGGTGTCGTGTATGAGCTTGATGGACTAAAAGAAGGACCTATTAGCCTGGGAAAGTGCCCAGGTGGTATTGGTGAGATGGGGTGGCTGAAGATGGTGCAGCCTGTCATTCAGGAACACATTGATAAGTTTTCTCAGAATGAGATACGGTTCAGTGTCATGGCTATCACAAAGAACCGGAAGGATATGTACATGGTAGAGCTCAAGGAACTTCAGAGGAAGAGGGAGAACCTCTTGTCACAAATGGGCGATCCTTCTGCCAATCGCCAAAGGCCATCTGTTGAGCGGTCACTTGCAGAGGTTGCTGCTCAGATTGAGGCCGTGAGCGAGAAGATCATAATGGAGGAAGAGAAGTCAAAGAAGTGGAAGACAGAGAACATTAGGAGAAAGCACAACTACGCGCCTTTCTTGTTCAATTTCCTTAAGATCCTTGAGGAGAAGCAGCAGCTGAAGCCCCTGATAGAGAAGGCAAAGCGGAATTCTCACAGCCGTAACCCCAAGTGAAATCTGCATTGTAAAATTTTACCGTTCTGATTGTTTCATTGTCTTGTAGAGATGACCCTGAATTGCTTTGTGTTCTTATGGCTGACTGACTGGCTTTGTTTTCTCACCTAATGTGCTAGTAGCTCCAGTCTTAGATGGGGCATGCATTTTACAGTCCTAGTATATTCAGGCAAATCATGTAGAGGAGCACCGTGACTTTATCAGAATTATATGCGCATTTAAGGTTGTTTCCTTGTTTGACTGTTCCCAAAATTTTGCATGAGTAGTTCTACATAGAAAATTAGTGACTCGGTAGCAAATATGCCAAATATTTGACATTTATGAGCAGGTTCTTAGGATTAAGTTCCAATAGCTTCCAGAATAATAGTATCTCAAGTCGTTTTGACATGTCTTAAAAAATATCAAAAAATTGCAGGAGAATAATGGTATCTCTGATGTTTCCTTGGCAAACAGCTACAAAATATATATTCTTCGCAAAGAACAGAAATATATTGGAGACATTGCATGATCAGAACAACGCCAGACCACTGAGCCATGGAATGGTAATATGGATGAACGGCACAAGAATACCAACAAAAAACAACGAAGGCCCCAGCTATGTTTACAACATACATAGAACAGATCAGAACAAACCAGTCACCAGATTGATGAGGTTGGAGGCCTCGATGATCAAAACCATAGCTGAAATGGTAAACTTTGGCATGATGATGAACAGGGCTGCACACTGGGATATTCTGATGTTGTACGAATCAATGTCATCTATCCCGAGTTCTCAGGAAGAATGTGCATAGCCACAGCATTGGACTGACATACAGTTGACACCCCAGCCACAGAGCGTGCACATAATTTCAGATTGACACATTTGCATCCTTGCCAGCGTCAAGAACCATTGCAATCAGCATCACTGGGGGCAGAGCCTTTCCATTAACAGCATGTACTCACTGAACCTCAGACTCTTCCTCACCTTTTGCAGATTGCTCCCCCAAGTCAGCCTTTTTCTTCTCACAAGCTCGATTTTTGAACTGCACCAAGATCATGGTCATGTTGTCGCATCCGTCTCCACCAATCGTTGATGGAGCCAGGCATCTATCAAGCACTCTTTCGCACACTGCAGAAAGGCTGCTCTCCTGCAATTATTATTTTTGTTTCAGATACCGTAATCTCCCCAAAGTACATTGTTGAGATCGGAAAATAGCTTTGCACTCACCGTGTGTATATGCTCATGGATGAAATCCACCAACTGTTGGCTTGACATGCAGTCCCTGCTCATTAAATATATTTGTTGCTTCCGTTAGGACTTAAGTGCACTAGGTAAGATGTAGCAAAGCACTTCGCTGCTAAGTTATATGCACTTGAGCTGCATATAAAACGTGAAAACAAAGACGAAAAGTATGGCAATGAAAACTGTAAGTGGAGGTCCTACCAAATGCCATCACATGCTACAACAAGAAAGTCATCATCATCGCAAAGTTCCACCTAAAAACCAGATTATATGATCTTAGAATGATAGCATAACAGAGTCACTGCAGATCATGATAAAGTACACAATTTAAGGCAGTGCAGCATTTAGAGAGCTTACAACATTGATGTCAGGATTTGAAGTCACTATTTGCTTCTCAGGAGGCAAGAATTTATTCTGCTTAAATTCCATATCACCTACAAAAGGGTACAACTATAGGTAAGACAACAAGTGAGGTGGAACATACTAATAAGGAAGAAATGCGCACCAATTGCTCTTGATAAGTTCAAACTTCCATTTATCCGCCCCATTCGTATGAATCCTCCTGCCTTTTGTATTCTTTCTCTCTCAGCCACAAGCTCTGGCTTGTGGTCTCTGGACAAATTGTATGCCTGTCAGATGTAACACAGAACGGGCATTCTTAACTGTCAGAATATCTTCATGACTAATTACAACTAATAGGAGGCACAGAATATCATACCTGGCCACCCCTAGAAATAACACAACGAGAATCGCCAGCATTTGCCACAACAAGTTGGTTATTTCTTACTAGTGCTACACATGCTGTACTTCCACATGTTGGCCCATCAAAGTCAGAGTGGGGTCCCTAGTATAAAATTATCGATGTGAGATGGCTTAGTAGCCCAAGTAATAAACTAGGCATACATAAAGTGATAGTGAGATAATAACTGTATCTTCGGGACAAAGGAAATAACAGAAGCAGAGCCATTCCTTTTTCCTCTCAGTTTTGCAGGTGGCTAGCACTACAGTGCAGTGCATAACCTAAACAAACACCACACGAACTAATAAACCATAAATTATGTGTGGATCAGTCCACCCATATGAGGCACCTGCCAATACGTTGAATTCATATGCAGTCTGCTGACTTTCTCTGGCTATATCTTGTAGCAAATATGTCACTGACTGATAAGCATCATAAAAACGTGGACAGTACTATGCAGTACCAACTATGAACAAAGTGTGCACTGAAGAAACTCCAGATATAATTAATCAGAACACGAATGTCTGAATACTCTACCCTTTCAGTTGGGATAGCAGTATTCGAAGTGTCTTTTCTAAAGCAGTAAAGTCACTTCTTGAGGCAATGTATGGTACAAAGAGCAATCACCAATAATTCTAGCACAGAAAGGTTATGGGTCAAAAGGTATTTTATCCTAGTGCTGCAAAGATCGGTGTTGCTGATCGAACTCATTTTTTTCGAGGAGATAAAAAAACTTAACTTCTGGGGTTATGCGTGGTGGACAATGATATACTTTAAACAATGAAAGCAGCAAGCGATAGTTCCCTGAAAGTCACAATATCCATAAAATGCTATAGCGCAATGATTAAGCATATGATTGCAATAAGTGTACTTCAAATGAATGAGAGTGCTTCACATTTATATACTGTGAACTGTGAGAACGTTTTGACAAGACAGCCTTGAGTTTGCACAACACAGGTTTCCTTTTTTTAACATGAAGATTTGGAAATTGTTGCACCTTGCAAAGCTTAGGAAAATCAAGAATTGAACACAAATAAGATCCATAATTCAATAAGATCATATTATGTGCTCCTTGATCTTGCAAAAAAAAATTGGCGACGTAATCCCATTGCATATGTACCTCCTCAAGAGCCCAATCATCATCTTCATTTTTTGAATCACTGCCTCTCGGAGACCAAATCAACCCTTCTATCATGCCACCGAACTTGTTTATCTTATCTCCTAGTGCAGATAGTTCTCGCCAACCTCTCTGTCCTCGCATCATCTCATCCATTCTGAAGTAAGACAACAGAATTAGTCTTTATCGTCTTGATGCTGTTAGTAACTTCAAAACAAACGCTAACGCTTTATATCATTTCATGTGATGATTTAATGACCCATATACCTAAAGAAAGCTCTATGAACAGCAGTTCCTAGGTCACCAGAAGAATATGCTTCACTTCTGAGAACTTGAGAGTGTAGATATTTTGCACAGAATTTGGCAACTACCCTTCCTGAGAAACACAAGAAATATGAGGATGAGCAACAATTGAAGTACTTCTGCTTTAATACAGTGTACATATGGCACATTTGATTTTAAATTACTTGTTTACTGAGACAGACCAAGTGAGTACAAACAGGAAAAGCACTGATCTTTGCAAGTAATGCTTACCTCCATGGCCATCAAAAACACCAAAGAATGCTGTCTCATTGTCAAGATCTAGCAACGCTGAATGCTGCAGAATTGTACAGGACATGAAATAATGCACAAGAGAGATTTCAGAAATGTGTTTTCCTTTTACAATAAATCAGAAATATGTTTAGTTGATATCGACAAAACTGCAGCATTTGGAAGTCATCAATAATGCTTTTATTGTGCAACAGAGAAATAGTTCAGATCACTGTGCTAAAGCATCAGCATAAACAGAAAGAATCTCTTATATAACTTTCATATTGATTCATTAGAATTTGGAAAGATATGAATGAGAGCTTATGCACCTGACGCTGATGGTTATTAAACTGAAAGCCTGGAACTATGACAAAACCAATCAAACAATAGCAGGCCTATTATTTGTCAGTTCACTAAATGAAAAACTTCGTATATTGGAAATGGTTCTCTCTTTTCTGTTGAAAATAAAACACATGTCAAATCTTTCATGTATCCACATGGTCCTCACGGAGTTACTGCAGAAGAGAGATAATAGTGCTTCTAAGCCCTCTCAGGAACTAGATTGGACAAAATCCTGGAGCAACATTATATCACTGCTGGAGTAGTGGGTGGTTGCAAATCAGGCATTTAGTTTACTGCGCTATACAGTGTCTGTTCTACACTTATAGGGACAGCATAGAAGCACAAGTCGAAGTTCAAAACTAGAATGTGTGTGCCCACCAGACTCAAGGTATCAGCATCATTTTTAGGAATTACGATCATGATAAGAAAGCTGGATCATGACATCAAGGTTTCTATGAAGAAATGAGCTCATTGTTGTTTTGTTTTCCATTTTTTTCTGTCTTTATTTTGTTTTGCTCTTGGTTTGGCCGATCCGGCAGCTGGTGTTTTGTACTTTAGCCATCTTAGAATTCTTCTTTTAGTACACAAAGATGCACATTAGGTCCTCGGTGTTCAATAGTGTTAAGAGACATGAAACAATGAGTATAGCTTTGGAGTGGAAAACTCACAGCATCTTCCATGCTTGCACGCCAACCTTGCATAGATGAAAGACCAAATTTGAGTTTATCATTTTCCCCATCTTCGGATAGCTTATCGGTTTTGGGAGTACTGAGGTAAACTCCCATCTTGGCAAGAAAAGAAATCTCTGCATCATCAACAAATGGAAATATATTAGAACAGTTAAACACCAGAAATTAATAAGGTCATACTGAATGGCGCCTACACCTATAGCAGAATCTATCAACAATGAACGACATACCTCTGACGTATGAGGGATACCACAGTTATATCAAGTAGATATGGACATTCTTAACAACATTTGTGCATCTAATTCTTGACAGTTCCGTAGGAAGCTGGAAAATTCCTGAAGAAAATCAGAGGTCACAAAAATCATCACCAAACTGAAGAGCAAAAGCAGCCATGTACAACAAGCCCAATTTGCAACGACACAAAAAAGATGGTGTATCACTTATAAGCATCATAAATCAAACAATCGAGCGTAACTACCCAAATTACCACATAACATATGCAGAAAGTGCCAATGGAGATAAAGCAGGATGGCAATAGCAGAAACGAGAACCTAACACAATCTGAGAAGTCTCATGTACCAGCAACAAGGATATATAGTCTCCTAATACCAGCTCATGATCAGCACGTTTTTTAGACTTCCATATAAGAAATTCAATCATTGTACAATAGAAATCAGAAGTCACAAGAGACAAATGCAAAATACCAATTATGTCCTGCACGGCAGCAGAAGTAGGGTAACCCCCACAGCTACCATATAAACTAGGACACTTTAGCCAACGACCACCAATAATTGTCACAATGAATACTATGATAATTCATTTGAAAATGTAGCACTCAGCTAGAGTGAGAATGGTACCAATAGAAACACCTCCTGGGAACATATATTTTTCTGATAATGTAAGCGGCAGGTGAATTCTTAAGATGAATGAATAAAATAAGGAATCACCTGCACCGCTTCATATGATCCCCCCATGACTAATCACATTCTGAGCTAGACTAGATTCGTGCAAATCTGTCAACAATAAACAAGAAATGGCCCATGGCATACAAGCATACAATCGTGCTGACATAGAAACTATTCCCAGCTCAAGTCCAGAGTCCCAATTCGGCCACAAGATAGAACCCACTCCACGAACCCCGTCCCAAGATTGACCGTAATGACAACAGTCAACATCCCACCTCAAGAAATCTAACATCGGCAATGGACTGGGAAGAACGAACCGCGAATACACAGGCCAAGAAACCAGCAACGAGAAAGAAACCGAACTGATTTGTACCTTGTCTGATGGCCTGACGGCTGGCGGAGCTGGAAGGTGGCGGATCCCGGCCGGGTGTGCGCGTGCCGGGTTGTCGCGGAGAGGAGATTCCGATTTGGATTTAAGCGGCGCGGGGAGGGGGAGGCGGCCCTTGCGATCGCGGAGGGGCAGCCCGGCAGGCAGGACGACGATAAGATGCAGCGTGAATGGCTTTTTTTGGTGGGTTGGTGTCGCTGCTGACAGGAATGGAATGTGAATATTCAGGCTTCACGTTCCTGTCACAAGATTTTCAGAATTTGGTTTTGAGAGAACTTCAATTTACCCCTAAATTTTTCTCCAAGTTCAGCTTACAACCCTCAATTTTATTTTGGTTCAACTTTCAACCATAAATTCTAAAAACTGTTCAGAATCACCTCTTGCATTGTTTTAAGCTGGTTTTCTTGTCACGTAATGTATTATATTGGCTAAATATGTGAGCAACGAGCTCAAATTGCTTAGGTGTTTGCCAAAGGATCGATCATCCGTGTGCTCTGTTGTGTTGTGACCCTATTCTATTGTCCTAAATACCATACATCTCTTTGTCACATTTAGCAGCACGAGACTCTAATTTTTTCATCTCTCTCAATTTTGCTCTAAATTTGCAACCGGCGGTCGCAGCAGCACGCCTCTCTCATGGATCAGCGATGTTGTTGTCGTATTTCCCCTCCACAGTCGTTGTGCACGGCCTCAGCTTCTCCATGACACCACTTCTGCGACTCTCCCATCTTCCTGACCCTGCACTGCCTGTCGGATCCTCCACGGGTGATGTAGAGGGCAGGCGCCATAGCCTTGTATTGCTGTCCAACGGAGGCACCCCTCTATGGTCGCCATGGCATCGTTCTAGGGAGGAAGACGATCGTGATGAGGCATAAGAGGAGCATGCGATATGCAGAGAGAGAGAGAGAGAGAGAGAGAGAGAGAGAGAGAGAGTGCATGTAACGTGTATGTTGTCATGTTGATGTGTTGGCACAGTTTATAGGAAGAAAAACCGCCAACTGGTAAGAAAAACAGGTTCAAAACATGTCAAAAAGGGTAGAAGGTTTAATTTCGAACGGTTTTTAGAATTCAGGATTGAAGCTTGAACCAAAGTAAAGTTGATGAATGCAATCCAAATTTTGAGACGAGTTTAGGGGGTAAATTGGACATCTCTCTTTGGTTTTATATATGGGTTTACTACTCTGTGCACTATCCAAGTTATATTATTTCTAAGATAATGTAGGATTCAAATCGATCCATTTGATTTGGGCAATAAGGATCAGATGTTTACAGGTTTACCATACTAACAAAGACATATCTAACATCTCAAACATGGTGATGAGGACATCCTATCTGTTGATACAACAGCTATACCTACATCCACACAAATACAAGGACCAATCACTCGAGCTCGTGCCAAACAATTTAACTATTAGGTACTTTCGTTTCTTGGAACTATTCCTCACATATATGAGAATATGATGCTGCCTAAATCAGATGTGTTTGTTACTCTTAGGAATGATGGACTGATGCGCGTAGATGTACACGTCCGTTGGGAACCCCAAGAGGAAGGTATGATGCGCACAGCGGCAAGTTTTCCCTCAGAAAGAAACCAAGGTTATCGAACCAGTAGAAGCCAAGAAGCACGTGAAGGTTGTTGGTGGAGGAGTGTAGTGCGGCGCAACACCAGTGAAACCGGCGCCAACGTGGAACCTGCACAACACAATCAAAGTACTTTGCCCCAACGTAACGGTGAGGTTGTCAATCTCACCGGCTTGCTGAAAACAAAGGATTAAGCGTATCAAGTGGAAGATGGTGTTTGTTTGCAAAGAACAAGTAAAAACGAGTAGAATTTATTCAGATGTAAAAGAATGGACCGGGGTCCACAGCTCACTAGAGGTGTCTCTCCAATAAGATAACTAACATGCTGGGTGAACAAATTACGAGCGAGCAATTGACAAATAAAGATTCAATACATATCAACGATGATTACTATGTGATTTAATCGGGGCATTACGACAAAGTACATAGACCGCTATCCAAGCATGCATCTATGCCTAAATAATCCACCTTCAGAGTTATCATCCGAACCCCTTCCGGTATTAAGTTGTAAACAACAGATAATTGCATTAAGTATGGTGCGTAATGTAATCAACACAAATATCCTTAGACAAAGCATCGATGTTTTATCCCTAGTAGCAACAAGACATCCACAACCTTAGAACTTTTTGTCACTCGTCCCGCGATTTAATGGAGGCATGAACCCACTATCGAGCATAAATACCCCCTCTTGAAGTTACAAGTATCAACTTGGCCAGAGCCTCTACTAGCAACGGAGAGCATGCAAGAACATAAACAACACATATATGATAGATTGATAATCAACTTAACATAATATTCTATATTCATCGGATCCCGCCAAACACAACATGTAGTACAAATAGATGATCTTGATCATGTTAGGCAGCTCACAAGATCTATAACAATGATAGCACAAGCGGAGAAGACAACCATCTAGCTACTGCTATGGACCCATAGTCCAATGATGAACTACTCACGCATCAATCCGGAGGCGGGCATGATGATGTAGAGCCCCTCCGATGATGATTCCCCTCTCCGGCAGGGTGCCGGAGGCGATCTCCTGAATCCCCCGAGATGGGATTCGCGGCGGCAGCGTCTCTGGAAGGTTTTCCGTATCGTGGCTCTCGGTACAGGGGGTTTCGCGACGAAAGCTATTTTTAGGCGGAATGGTAGGTCAAGTGGCGGCACGAGGGGCCCACACACTAGGGCCGCGCGGCCAGGGCCTGGGCCGCGCCGCCCTGGTGTGTGGCCACCTCGTGGCCCCACTTCGTCTCCCTTTCGGTCTTCTGAAAGCTTCGTGTAAAAATAGGCCCCTGGGCGTTGATTTCGTCCAATTCCGAGAATATTTCCTTACTAGGATTTACGAAACCAAAAACAGCGAGAAAACAACAACTAGCACTTCGGCATCTTGTTAATAGGTTAGTGCCTGGAAAATGTATAATAATGTTGTAAAGTATGTATAAAACATTCAAGTATTGTAATAAAAGTAGCATGGAACATAAGAAATTATAGATACGTTTGAGACGTATCAAGCATCCCCAAGCTTAGTTCCTACTCGTCCTCGAGTAGGTAAACGATAACACAAATAATTTCTGAAGTGACATGCTACCAACATAATCTTGATCAACATTATTGTAAAGCATATGAGATGAATGGAGTGATCTGAACAAAAGATTGCTAACAAAGATAATGACTAAACAAATGAATCATATAGCAAAACTTTTCATGAATAATACTTTCAAACAAGTATCAATAAGGCTTGCATAAGAGCTAACTCATAAGCAATAAATTCAAAGTAGAATGCATTGAAGCAACACAAAGGATGATTAAGTTTCAGCGAATGCTTTCAACTTGTAACATGTATATCTCATGGATATTTGTCAACATAGAGTAATATAACGAGGTGCAATAAGTAAACATGTAAGAATCAATGCACACGGTTAACACAAGTGTTTGCTTCTAAGATAGAAAGAAATGGGTAAACTGACTCAACATAAAGTAAAAGAATGGCCCTTCGCAGAGGGAAGCATGGATTACTATTTTTGTGCTAGAGCTTTTGTTTTGAAAACATAGAAACAATTTTGTCAACGGTAGTAATAATTCATATGTGCTATGCATAATACTTCCTACAAGTTGCAAGTCTCATGCATAGAGTACTAATAGTGCTCGCACCTTGTCCTACTTAGCTCGGAAAACACGGATTATCATCGCATAACATATGTTTCAACCAAGTGTCACAAAGGGGTACCTCTATGCCGCTTGTACAAATGTCTAAGGAGAAAGCACGCATTGGATTTCTCGCTTTTGATTATTCTCAACTTAGACATCCATACCGGGACAACATAGACAACGAGATAATGGACTCCTCTTTCAATGCTTAAGCATTCAACAACAGTTAATATTCTCATAAGAGATTGAGGTTGTATGTCCAAACTGAAACTTCCACCATGATACATGGCTTTAGTTAGCGGCCCAATGTTCTTCTCTAACATATGCATACTCAAACAGTTTGATCATGAAATCGCACTTACTTCGGACAAGACGAACATGCATAGCATCTCACATGATATCCAACAAAGATAAAGTTGATGGCGTCCCCAGAAACATGGTTACCGCTCAACAAGCAACTTATAAGAATTAAGACACATAACTACATATTCATCACCACAATAGTTTTTAAGCTATTTGTCCCATGAGCTATATATTGTAAAGGTAGAGGAATGAAATTTTAAAGGTAGCACTCAAGTAATTTACTTTTGAATGGCGGAAAAATACCACATAGTAGGTAGATATGGTGGACACAAATGGCATGGGTTTTGGCTCAAGGTGTTTGGATGCACGAGAAGCATTTCCTCTCAGTACAAGGTTTGGGCTGATACGTCTCAAACGTATCTATAATTTCTTATGTTCCATGCTACTTTTATTACAATACTTGAATGTTTTATACATTGTTTACAGCATTATTATACATTTTCCGGCACTAACCTATTAACAAGATGACAAAGTGCCAGTTGCTGTTTTCTGCTGTTTTTGGTTCCAGAAATTCTAGTAAGGAAATATTCTCGGAATTGGACGAAATCAACGCCTAGGGGCCTATTTTTACACGAAGCTTCCAGAAGACCGAGAGGGAGACGAAGTGGGGCCACGAGGTGGCCAGACACCAGGGCGGCGCGGCCCAGGCCCTGGCCGTGCGGCCCTGTTGTCTGGGCCCCTCGCGTCGCCCCCTGACCTACCCTTCCGCCTACAAATAGCCTTCGTCGCGAAACCCCCTGTACCGAGAGCCACGATACGGAAAACCTTCCGCAGACGCCGCCGTCGCGAATCCCATCTCGGGGGATTCGGAGATCGCCTCCGGCACCCTGCCGGGAGAGGGGAATCATCACCGGAGGGGCTCTACATCATCATGCCCGCCTCCGGATTGATGCGTGAGTAGTTCATCCTTGGACTATGGGTCCATAGCAGTAGCTAGATGGTTGTCTTCTCCGCTTGTGCTATCATTGTTATAGATCTTGTGAGCTGCCTAACATGATCAAGATCATCTATTTGTAATGCTACATGTTGTGTTTGGCGGGATCCGATGAATATAGAATATTATGTTAAGTTGATTATCAATCTATCATATATGTGTGGTTTATGTTCTTGCATGCTCTCCGTTGCTAGTAGAGGCTACGGCCAAGTTGATACTTGTAACTCCAAGAGGGAGTATTTATGCTCGATAGTGGGTTCATGCCTCCATTTAATCTGGGACAGGTGACGTAAAGTTCTAAGGTTGTGGATGTGCTCGTTGCTACTAGGGATAAAACATTGATGCTTTATCTAAGGATATTTGTGTTGATTACATTACGCACCATACTTAATGCAATTATCTGTTGTTTACAACTTAATACCGGAAGGGGTTCGGATGATAACGTGAAGGTGGATTATTTAGGCATAGATGCATGCTGGATAGCGGTCTATGTACTTTGTCGTAATGCCCTAATTAAATCACATAGTAATCATCGTTGATATGTATTGAATCTTTATTTGTCAATTGCCCGCCTGTAATTTGTTCACCCAGCATGTTAGTTATCTTATTGGAGAGACACCTCTAGTGAACTCGTGGACCCCGGTCCATTCTTTTACATCTGAATACATTCTACTTGTTTTTACTGTTCTTTGCAAACAAACACCATCTTCCACTCGATACGCTTAATCCTTTGTTTTCAGCAAGCCGGTGAGATTGACAACCTCACTGTTACGTTGGGGCAAAGTACTTTGATTGTGTTGTACAGGTTCCACGTTGGCGCCGGTTTCACTGGTGTTGCGCCGCACTACATTCCTCCACCAACAACCTTCACGTGCTTCTTGGCTCCTACTGGTTCGATAAACCTTGGTTTCTTTTCTGAGGGAAAACTTACTGCTGTGCACATCATAGCTTCCTCTTGGGGTTCCCAACGGACGTGTGCTTTACCGTCACAAGGAAGTTGTTGACTACACGCCAGCAGCTACTTTTTCTGGCGCCGTTGCCGGGGAGATCAAGACACGCTGCAAGGGGAGTCTCCACTTCCAATCTCTTTACTTTGTTTTTGTCTTGCTTTATTTTATTTACTACTTTGTTTGCTGCACTTAAACAAAACACAAAAAAATTAGTTGCTAGCTTTACTTTATTTACTATCTTGTTCTCTATATCAAAACACAAAAAAATTAGTTACTTGTCTTTACTTTATTTGCCTAGTTTACTTTACTACTGCTATAATGGGTACTCCTGAAAATACTAAGTTGTGTGATTTCACTAGCACAAATAATAATGATTTTATATGTACTCCTATTGCTCCACCTGCTACTACAGCAGAATTCTATGAAATTAAACCTGCTTTACTGAATCTTGTTATGAGAGAGCAATTTTCTGGTGTTAGTACTGATGATGTTGCTGCCTGATGTCTACTCCCCCTCCTTTTCCTGTAGACAGTGTTGGGCCTCCAAGTGCAGAGGTTTGTAGAACAGCAGCAAGTTTTCCCTTAAGTGGATCACCCAAGGTTTATCGAACTCAGGGAGGAAGAGGTCAAAGATATCCCTCTCATGCAACCCCGCAACCACAAAGCAAGAAGTCTCTTGTGTCCCCAACACACCTAATAGGTGCACTAGTTCGGCGAAGAGATAGTGAAATACGGGTGGTATGAATATATATGAGCGAGTAGCAATGGTGCCGGAAAATAGCTTGCTGGCGTGTAGTTGATGGTGGTAGTATTGCAGCGAGAGTAACACGATAGAAACGATGAAACAAGCGAGTAGTAACTCGGCAGTATTTAGGAACAAGGCCTAGGGATTACACTTTCACTAGTGGACACTCTCAACATTGATCACATAACGAGAATAGATAAATGCATACTCTACACTTTTGTTGGATGATGAACACATTGCGTAGGATTACACGAACCCTCAATGCCGGAGTTAACAAGCTCCACAATAATGCTCATGTTTAAGTAACCTTAAGTGTAAGATAGATCAAAACGACTAAACCAAGTACTAGCATAGCATGCACACTTGTCACCTTCATGC